>NC_048571.1:85504795-85542295 GCF_013265735.2 Oncorhynchus mykiss
AACTCAGCCTACCCGGCAGGCCCAGATAGCCAATCAAGTGCACCTATAGACCTACCGCTGGCCAATCAGATAGCTCAGATCACCATTTCATGTGTCTGGAGGCGGAACTCAGCCTACCCGGCAGGCCCAGATAGCCAATCAAGTGCACCTATAGACCTACCGCTGGCCAATCAGATTGGACAGTGTCCTCGAGCCATAGACTGTGTAAAAGAAAACCTGGAACACACAGCAAAGTTGATACGCGACTAGAGAGAGATTCAACAACAGAGCAAAGAGTTGCTGTTTCTACGAGAGTTCATGTTTGTTGTATTTGTTTATTTGTAAAAAAAAATAAAAAAAATAAACGTTTTTTTTTTAAATTACAGAATATTAGAGCTTTTTCTCAATCGTTTATGAGCACTTTTTTAGAACAATGTCGGTTTTGGAAAAGCAGTAAATATGTTTTCAAAATGTGTCCGGCCTTCTCAAAACGTAAATGGATTCATCAAAATAACACGACTGTCTGCTAAGAGATGAACACGACTGTCTGCAAAGAGATGAACACGACTGTCTGCTAAGAGATGAACACGACTGTCTGCTAAGAGATGAACACGACTGTCTGCAAAGAGATGAACACGACTGTCTGCTAAGAGATGAACACGACTGTCTGCTAAGAGATGAACACGACTGTCTGCTAAGAGATGAACACGACTGTCTGCAAAGAGATGAACACGACTGTCTGCTAAGAGATGAACACGACTGTCTGCTAAGAGATGAACACGACTGTCTGCTAAGAGATGAACACGACTGTCTGCTAAGAGATGAACACGACTGTCTGCTAAGAGATGAACACGACTGTCTGCTAAGAGATGAACACGACTGTCTGCTAAGAGTTGAACACGACTGTCTGCTAAGAGATGAACACGACTGTCTGCTAAGAGATGAACACGACTGTCTGCTAAGAGATGAACACGACTGTCTGCTAAGAGATGAACACGACTGTCTGCAAAGAGATGAACACGACTGTCTGCTAAGAGATGAACACGACTGTCTGCTAAGAGATGAACACGACTGTCTGCTAAGAGATGAACACGACTGTCTGCTAAGAGATGAACACGACTGTCTGCTAAGAGATGAACACGACTGTCTGCTAAGAGATGAACACGACTGTCTGCTAAGAGATGAACACGACTGTCTGCTAAGAGATGAACACGACTGTCTGCTAAGAGATGAACACGACTGTCTGCTAAGAGATGAACACGACTGTCTGCTAAGAGATGAACACGACTGTCTGCTAAGAGATGAACACGACTGTCTGCTAAGAGATGAACACGACTGTCTGCTAAGAGATGAACACGACTGTCTGCTAAGAGATGAACACGACTGTCTGCTAAGAGATGAACACGACTGTCTGCTAAGAGATGAACACGACTGTCTGCTAAGAGATGAACACGACTGTCTGCTAAGAGATGAACACGACTGTCTGCAAAGAGATGAACACGACTGTCTGCTAAGAGATGAACACGACTGTCTGCAAAGAGATGAACACGACTGTCTGCTAAGAGATGAACACGACTGTCTGCTAAGAGATGAACACGACTGTCTGCTAAGAGATGAACACGACTGTCTGCTAAGAGATGAACACGACTGTCTGCTAAGAGATGAACACGACTGTCTGCTAAGAGATGAACACGACTGTCTGCAAAGAGATGAACACGACTGTCTGCTAAGAGATGAACACGACTGTCTGCTAAGAGATGAACACGACTGTCTGCTAAGAGATGAACACGACTGTCTGCTAAGAGATGAACACGACTGTCTGCTAAGAGATGAACACGACTGTCTGCTAAGAGATGAACACGACTGTCTGCTAAGAGATGAACACGACTGTCTGCTAAGAGATGAACACGACTGTCTGCTAAGAGATGAACACGACTGTCTGCTAAGAGATGAACACGACTGTCTGCTAAGAGATGAACACGACTGTCTGCTAAGAGATGAACACGACTGTCTGCTAAGAGATGAACACGACTGTCTGCTAAGAGATGAACACGACTGTCTGCTAAGAGATGAACACGACTGTCTGCTAAGAGATGAACACGACTGTCTGCTAAGAGATGAACACGACTGTCTGCTAAGAGATGAACACGACTGTCTGCTAAGAGATGAACACGACTGTCTGCTAAGAGATGAACACGACTGTCTGCTAAGAGATGAACACGACTGTCTGCTAAGAGATGAACACGAAAATATATGCCTGGAGTCTAAACTGACAAAACAGAAAGTTAGTCTGTCTTTTACAAGATCCCAGGACATCAACAGGAATTCTTAGCAGTCACTAAATCATGATGATCACATTTGGAAATGCTATTATTATGTAAATTAATGTCCTTTTAGGTATATTTCACCAAACAATTTCATACACATCAAATCAAATATTATTCCTGATCAAAAAGAATATAGAAAATTAACACATTGTGTGGAGGATTCATTCATCACCATCCAACTCCATACATTTATATTCAACACATAGGCTGACCACACAAAGGCTGACCACACAAAGGCTGACCACACTAAGGCTGACCACACAAAGGCTGACCACATAAAGGCTGACCACACTAAGGCTGACCACATAAAGACTGACCACACTAAGGCTGACCACACTAAGGCTGACCACATAAAGACTGACCACACTAAGGCTGACCACACTAAGGCTGACCACACAAAGGCTGACCACATAAAGACTGACCACACTAAGGCTGACCACACTAAGGCTGACCACATAAAGACTGACCACACTAAGGCTGACCACATAAAGACTGACCACACTAAGGCTGACCACACTAAGGCTGACCACATAAAGACTGACCACACTAAGGCTGACCACACTAAGGCTGACCACACAAAGGCTGACCACATAAAG
Source organism: Oncorhynchus mykiss (assembly GCF_013265735.2). Classification (NCBI taxonomy): domain Eukaryota; kingdom Metazoa; phylum Chordata; class Actinopteri; order Salmoniformes; family Salmonidae; genus Oncorhynchus; species Oncorhynchus mykiss. Next base: position 85,507,698 of record NC_048571.1, read on the forward strand.
ACTGACCACACTAAGGCTGACCACACTAAGGCTGACCACATAAAGACTGACCACACTAAGGCTGACCACACTAAGGCTGACCACATAAAGACTGACCACATAAAGACTGACCACACTAAGGCTGACCACACTAAGGCTGACCACATAAAGACTGACCACATAAAGACTGACCACACTAAGACTGACCACATTAAGGCTGGCCACATAGAGGCTGACCACACAAAGGCTGACCACATAAAGGCTGACCACACTAAGGCTGACCACACTAAGACTGACCACACTAAGGCTGACCACACTAAGGCTGACCACACTAAGGCTGACCACACTAAGGCTGACCACATAAAGACTGACCACACTAAGGCTGACCACACTAAGGCCGACCACATAAAGACTGACCACACTAAGGCTGACCACATAAAGACTGACCACACTAAGGCTGACCACATAAAGGCTGACCACACAAAGGCTGACCACATAAAGACTGACCACACTAAGGCTGACCACACTAAGGCTAAGACCACATAAAGGCTGACCACACAAAGGCTGACCACATAAAGACTGACCACACTAAGGCTGACCACACTAAGGCTGACCACACTAAGGCTGACCACATAAAGACTGACCACATAAAGGCTGACCACATAAAGACTGACCACACATAGACTGACCACACATAGACTGACCACAAATAGACTGACCACACTAAGGCTGACCACACTAAGGCTGACCACATAAAGACTGACCACACATAGACTGACCACACATAGACTGACCACACATAGACTGACCACACATAGACTGACCACATAAAGGCTGACCACATAAAGGCTGACCAGACACACACACACACACACACACACACACATACACACAGATGGGGATGTTTGCTAAACTGAGTATCCATTAGATCACAGATGAAGGATTTGGATTTATTGATTAAGCGTCGCTGCGCTAATCTTCTCTGCAAGTTTGATTAAGTTGATTAAGTAGACACAGACTGTCTTAAGACACACACACACACACACACACACAGACACACACATCTTCACACAGAGAGCAGCTCACTTCTAATCTGTTATCTACCTCTCTCTCTCTCTCTCTCTCTCTCTCTCTCTCTCTCTCTCTCTCTCTCTCTCTCTCTCTCTCTCTCTCTCTCTCTCTCTCTCTCTCTCTCTCCTATCATCCCCTCATCAATATTAATAATTAGCAGGCTCAGAGGGCTAGTTGGAAGCTCTGCTCCATCGCTCCCTCTCCCTTCAGGCGTTGAGATGGGAGTCACAGGGAGAGAGAGTGTGTGTTCTAAAGAGAAGAGAGTTGAGGGGGGGGAGGGACATCTGCAGAGTCTTTAAACACTGTCTAGCTTGAATCCAAGCCTCTGTCCTCCTAGCTGTGTCAGCCAAACACACACCACTAATCACTCTAACAGCCATTACTCCGAACTGTCCGCTTTTCACACCAAAAAAAAAACACAAACTAGCCCAAATAAAACACAGTCTACTCAGTGATGCTTTCATTACAGACAAAGAGGCCTTCACTGCCCCACAAACACCCCGATCACAGCTAACCTCGCACTGATTCATTTTGATTCCCAAAAGAAACGATTGACTGAATTAACTGTGATCAGACAAAGAGACTTATACATCATTGTGACAACGATGGACAAGGTCTTCTTGTGTCTATTCTATAATCCATTTTATTTAACTGTTATGAGTCTCTTCTCTCTTCCAGAACCAAAGAGAAAAGCCATCCACTATCCCGAAACAACTATTGATAATAATTGCACCCACAACCTTGGTGTTGCCTAGCCTGGTCCAAGGCCTGTGTGTGCTGTCTTGACAACTCTCTTGTCGTTGCTGGCAAGACAAGCACAGATGTAGGACCAGGCTATGTTGTCATAAATGCCCTTCAGCATACACTTTTAGAGAAAGCGATTAGTCATGAGCGCATACATTTATTTTGTGAAGGTAGCCCCCAGCTGGAATTTAACTCATGATCCTAATGTTGCAGGCGAATTGGTCGACAAACTAAGGCACGGAGGCCAGGTGTCACGTGTGATCCTCCCTCTTCGGCCTCTACCAGGCTGCTTGTTATGGCACACACCTGTCACCATCGTTGGGCGCCTCAGTGCATAATGACACTCACCTGGACTCCATCACTTCCCTGATTACCTTCCCTATATATGTCCCTCCCTTTGGTTCCTTCCCTATATATGTCACTCCCTTTGGTTCCTTCCCTATGTCACTCCCTTTGGTTCCTTCCCTATATATGTCCATCCCTTTGGTTCCTTCCCTATATATGTCCCTCCCTTTGGTTCCTTCCCTATATATGTCACTCCCTTTGGTTCCTTCCCTATATATGTCACTCCCATTGGTTCCCTCCCTATATATGTCACTCCCTTTGGTTCCTTCCCTATATATGTCACTCCCTTTGGTTCCTTCCCTATGTCACTCCCATTGGTTCCTTCCCTATATATGTCACTCCCATTGGTTCCTTCCCTATATATGTCACTCCCATTGGTTCCTTCCCTATATATGTCACTCCCTTTGGTTCCTTCCCTATATATGTCACTCCCATTGGTTCCTTCCCTATATATGTCACTCCCATTGGTTCCCTCCCTATATATGTCACTCCCTTTGGTTCCTTCCCTATATATGTCACTCCCTTTGGTTCCTTCCCTATGTCACTCCCATTGGTTCCTTCCCTATATATGTCACTCCCTTTGGTTCCTTCCCTATATATGTCACTCCCATTGGTTCCTTCCCTATATATGTCACTCCCATTGGTTCCTTCCCTATATATGTCACTCCCTTTGGTTCCTTCCCTATATATGTCCCTCCCTTTGGTTCCTTCCCTATATATGTCTCTCCCTTTGGTTCCTTCCCTATATATGTCACTCCCTTTGGTTCCTTCCCTATGTCACTCCCATTGGTTCCTTCCCTATATATGTCACTCCCTTTGGTTCCTTCCCTATATATGTCCCTCCCTTTGGTTCCTTCCCTATATATGTCACTCCCTTTGGTTCCTTCCCTATATATATGTCACTCCCTTTGGTTCCTTCCCTATATATGTAACTCCCTTTGGTTCCTTCCCTATATATGTCACTCCCATTGGTTCCTTCCCTATATATGTCACTCACTTTGGTTCCTGCCCTATATATGTCCCTCCCTTTGGTTCCTTCCCTATATATGTCTCTCCCTTTGGTTCCTTCCCTATATATGTCACTCCCTTTGGTTCCTTCCCTATGTCACTCCCATTGGTTCCTTCCCTATATATGTCACTCCCTTTGGTTCCTTCCCTATATATGTCACTCCCTTTGGTTCCTTCCCTATATATGTCCCTCCCTTTGGTTCCTTCCCTATATATGTCACTCCCTTTGGTTCCTTCCCTATATATGTCACTCCCTTTGGTTCCTTCCCTATGTCAATTCCATTGGTTCCCTCCCTATATATGTCCCTCCCTTTGGTTCCTTCCCTATATATGTCACTCCCTTTGGTTCCTTCCCTGTATATGCACTCCCTTTGGTTCCCTCCCTATATATGTCACTCCCTTTGGTTCCTTCCCTATATATGTCACTCCCTTTGGTTCCTTCCCTATATATGTCTCTCCCTTTGGTTCCTTCCCTATATATATGTCACTCCCTTTGGTTCCTTCCCTATTTATGTCACTCCCTTTGGTTCCTTCCCTATATATATATATATATATATATATATATATATATATATATATATATATATATATATATATATATACATATATCTGTCTCTCCCTTTGTTTCCTTCCCCAGGCGTCATTGTTTCTGTTCCAGTTTCATGTCTGTGTGTTGTTCATGTTTCTTGTTTTGTATAATTTGTTTATTAAATGATTCACTCCCTGAACTTGCTTCCTGACTCCCAGCGCACGCACACGTTACACTAGATGTTGGTCCATTTCTGCTTCCAGGCTGATAACCTGACTAATCTAACACCAGCCACACTGTAAACTAAAGACACAGTCACACTGTAAACTAAAGACACAGTCACACTGTAAACTAAAGACCCAGTCACACTGTAAACTAAAGACACAGTCACACTGTAAACTAAACATCCAGTCACACTATAAACTAAAGACACAGTCACACTGTAAACTAAAGACACAGCCACACTGTAAACTAAAGACCCTGTCACACTGTAAACTAAAGACACAGTCGCACTGTAAACTAAAGACACAGTCACACTGTAAACTAAAGACACAGTCACACTGTAAACTAAAGACCCAGTCACACTGTAAACTAAAGACCCAGTCACACTGTAAACTAAAGACCCAGTCACACTGTAAACTAAAGACCCAGTCACACTGTAAACTAAAGACCCAGTCACACTGTAAACTAAAGACCCAGTCACACTGTAAACTAAAGACCCAGTCACACTGTAAACTAAAGACAAAGTCACACTGTAAACTAAAGACCCAGTCACACTGTAAACTAAAGACACAGTCACACTGTAAACTAAAGACCCAGTCACACTGTAAACTAAAGACACAGCCAAACTGTAAACTAAAGACACAGTCACACTGTAAACTAAAGACACAGTCACACTGTAAACTAAACATCCAGTCACACTATAAACTAAAGACACAGCCACACTGTAAACTAAAGACACAGCCACACTGTAAACTAAAGACCCAGTCACACTGTAAACTAAAGACCCAGTCACACTGTAAACTAAAGACACAGTCACACTGTAAACTAAAGACCCAGTCACACTGTAAACTAAAGACACAGCCAAACTGTAAACTAAAGACACAGTCACACTGTAAACTAAAGACACAGTCACACTGTAAACTAAAGACACAGTCACACTGTAAACTAAAGACCCAGTCACACTGTAAACTAAAGACCCAGTCACACTGTAAACTAAAGACCCAGTCACACTGTAAACTAAAGACACAGTCACACTGTAAACTAAAGACAGTCACATTGTAAACTAAAGACCCAGTCACACTGTAAACTAAAGACCCAGTCACACTGTAAACTAAAGGCCCAGTCACACTGTAAACTAAAGACCCAGTCACACTGTAAACTAAAGACCCAGTCACACTGTAAACTAAAGACCCAGTCACACTGTAAACTAAAGACCCAGTCACACTGTAAACTAAAGACCCAGTCACACTGTAAACTAAAGACCCAGTCACACTGTAAACTAAAGACCCAGTCACACTGTAAACTAAAGACACAGTCACACTGTAAACTAAAGACACAGTCACACTGTAAACTAAAGACACAGTCACACTGTAAACTAAAGACCCAGTCACACTGTAAACTAAAGACCCAGTCACACTGTAAACTAAAGACCCAGTCACACTGTAAACTAAAGACCCAGTCACACTGTAAACTAAAGACCCAGTCACACTGTAAACTAAATACCCAGTCACACTGTAAACTAAAGACACAGTCACACTGTAAACTAAAGACACAGTCACACTGTAAACTAAAGACACAGTCACACTGTAAACTAAAGACACAGTCACACTGTAAACTAAAGACACAGTCACACTGTAAACTAAAGACACAGTCACACTGTAAACCGTGACTGTGTAACAGACTAATACCACAGTAGTACGTTGATCCCACGTGTCATGACCATAACTACACTGATTATACACACGCACACACACGCACACACACACCAAATGAGCCACACAACCCCTTACTGTTCACAAAGCTCTCTGAAATCTGACAGTAAAACGAAGCAATTACCAACACAGGAAACATCAGGTTTGTTTTGGGGGGGGGCGACTCCCATTAGAATACTGGTATATAGGGACTAGGGTGCCATTTGGGATATAGGGAATAGGGTGCCATTTGGGATATAGGGACTAGGGTGCCATTTGGGATATAGGGACTAGGGTGCCATTTGGGATATAGGGACTAGGGTGCCATTTGGGATACAAGCCTGGCCTCTCTCTCTCTGTTTTTGGGTGGGGTGAAGAGGAGTTAACGAAGAGCCGCCGCTGAGCCAGGATTGTTTGATCTCAGACATGACACAGCACAGCTCTCACACCAAACACCACACAATGAAGAGGCAAACACACCATCCCTCTACCCCACTCTCTCTATCCGTCTCTCTATCCCTGTGGGGTATGAAAGAGGGAGGAAGAGGAAGAGAGTGGGCAACACCATCTTTATCTCTCCATCTCTCCCTCCTTTCATCCAGATCTTCCTTTATCCCTCCCTCCCTGAGGGAGACAGAGAGAGACAGAGAGAGACACAGAAAGACACAGAAATACACAGAGAGACACAGAGAGACACAAAGAGAACAGATTAGTCAGAGGTGAGCTGCTCTCTTGTGTGGTGAAACATCACAGAGATCATGGTCATTATAGAGCATGCTGGGAAACAGAGGATAGAAGAGAGGAGGATGCAGAGAGAGAGAGAGGGGGAGAGAGAGAGAGAGAGAGAGAGAGAGAGAGAGAGAGAGAGAGAGAGAGATAGAACCAAGCAGATGTATCATTGTACGAACCATCCTGATCTCACCAGCTTACATTCTCAAACTGACAAAACATGCTGATTGGCTACACAGATTCTGTAGTAGCCAATCACAATTCTGGCCACGACCAGATTCAACCAGTTTGAGTCTTTCCCTCCAGTGGTGTAACGGGTGTCGTCGTCGGATGAGGAGGAGGAGGAGGAGGAGGAATCGGACCAAAGCGCAGCGTGGTAAAGTTCATGACTTTTATTAAACTAAACACTGAAACAAAAATAACAGAGTGAATAACGAAACCGAAACAGTCCTGTCAGGTGCAGAAAACGCTAAACAGAAAACAACTACCCACAAAACATAGGTGGGGAAAAAGGCTGCCTTAAGTATGGTTCCCAATCAGAGACAACGATAGTCAGCTGCCCCTGATTGAGAACCACAACCGGCCAAAACACAAAGAAATACAACACATAGAAACAAGGACATAGAATGCCCACCCCAAAATCACACCCCGACCAAACCAAAATGGAGACATAAAAACGATCTCTAAGGTCAGGGCGTGACAAGCAGACCAATCTGATCATCTGTGAGGGTAGTTCAGTTGACCACGACAACGAGATGCACCTGTAACAACAATGGCTGCTCTCGAGGAGGTTTGTGTTGCTATAGCAACGGTTCAATCAGAACTGGCGGGCATAACTTCATTGAAAGAACAGCAAATAGGATAAGATGTTTTTTTTTTCTTGCGCTTTTCTCCCGCCTGGTTTCAGCAAGCGCTTGATTTATCAGCTAGCACGTGTTGTGACGAGAACAGACAGCTGAGCATTCCAAAGTGTTCTGGTCAGCGTTCCCATCCTCCGACGGATTCCAGGGATCTCCCTGAGAAGATGGACCTGTGTACGTGTGTGTGTGTGTGTGTGTGTGTGTGTGTGTGTGTGTGTGTGTGTGTGTGTGTGTGTGTGTGTGCGTGCGTGCGTGCGTGTGTGTGTGTGCGGCGTCCTCTTCCTCTTCAAACCTCCCGGTGTGTTAAGCGCAGAGCTAAACGTTTACACCAGTCTGTCCGTATGTTTACCTCTCGAGGAATAAAGACAGGGACCAGACTGTGATGGACACGGGCTGATTCAGTAGGGATGAGTCTGTAGGGATGAGTCTGTACACTCAGACCAGACCAAAGACACATTAATCATTCTCTCAAAACCCAGAACCAAATCTCACACATAGCTATTTTCATAGAATGACATATTAGAACTGTAGATTGGACATTGGGATCCTGGTAACATGCCTAAAAATCATTCATCTTGGTAAAGGAAAAACTTTAATTCTAGCGACTGATCAACTATGGGAAAATATTGTATAAAACAATGAATTTGTATATATATCGGCACAGTATGTTTGTTAACTAGCTAGCCAGACAGTTTAGACTGTGTGTTTGAATGAAGACAGGAAACTGTAAATATGATTCCATTCTCTGAGGCTGACCACAGACTCTGAGGCTGACCAAAGACTCTGAGGCTGACCAAAGACTCTGAGCCTGACCAAAGACTCTGAGACTGACCTAAGACTCTGAGGCTGACCAAAGACTCTGAGGCTGACCAAAGACTCTGAGGCTGACCAAAGACTCTGAGACTGACCAAGGACTCTGAGGCTGACCAAGGACTCTGAGGCTGACCAAAGACTCTGAGGCTGACCAAAGACTCTGAAGCTGACCGAAGACTCTGAGTCTGACCAAAGACTCTGAGGCTGACCAAAGACTCTGAGCCTGACCAAAGACTCTGAGACAGACCACGGACTCTGAGGCTGACCAAAGACTCTGAGGCTGACCAAAGACTGAGACTGACCAAAGACTCTGAGGCTGACCAAAGACTCTGAGGCTGACCAAAGACTCTGAGGCTGACCAAAGACTCTGAGACTGACCAAAGACTCTGAGGCTGACCAAAGACTCTGAGGCTGACCAAAGACTGAGACTGACCAAGGACTCTGAGGCTGACTACGGACTCTGAGGCTGACCAAAGACTCTGAGACTGACCAAAGACTATGAGGCTGACCAAAGACTCTGAGGCTGACCAAAGACTCTGAGGCTGACCAAGGACTCTGAGACTGACCACGGACTCTGAGGCTGACCAAGGACTCTGAGGCTGACCAAAGACTCTGAGGCTGACCACGGACTCTGAGGCTGACCAAAGACTCTGAGACTGACCGAAGACTCTGAGACTGACCAAAGACTCTGAGGCTGACCAAAGACTCTGAGGCTGACCAAAGACTCTGAGGCTGACCAAAGACTGAGACTGACCAAAGACTCTGAGGCTGACCAAAGACTCTGAGGCTGACCAAAGACTCTGAGGCTGACCAAAGACTCTGAGACTGACCAAAGACTCTGAGGCTGACCAAAGACTCTGAGGCTGACCAAAGACTGAGACTGACCAAGGACTCTGAGGCTGACTACGGACTCTGAGGCTGACCAAAGACTCTGAGACTGACCAAAGACTATGAGGCTGACCAAAGACTCTGAGGCTGACCAAAGACTCTGAGGCTGACCAAGGACTCTGAGGCTGACCACGGACTCTGAGGCTGACCAAGGACTCTGAGGCTGACCAAAGACTCTGAGGCTGACCAAAGACTCTGAGACAGACCACGGACTCTGAGGCTGACCAAAGACTCTGAGACAGACCACGGACTCTGAGGCTGACCAAAGACTCTGAGGCTGACCAAAGACTATGAGGCTGACCAAAGACTCTGAGGCTGACCAAAGACTCTGAGGCTGACCAAAGACTCTGAGGCTGACCAAAGACTCTGAGGCTGACCAAAGACTCTGAGGCTGACCAAGGACTCTGAGGCTGACCAAGGACTCTGAGGCTGACCAAAGACTCTTGAGGCTGACCAAAGACTCTGAGGCTGACCAAAGACTCTGAGGCTGACCACGGACTCTGAGGCTGACCAAGGACTCTGAGGCTGACCAAAGACTCTGAGGCTGACCAAAGACTCTGAGGCTGACCAAAGACTCTGAGGCTGACCAAGGACTCTGAGGCTGACCAAGGACTCTGAGGCTGACCAAAGACTCTTGAAGCTGACCAAAGACTCTGAGGCTGACCAAAGACTCTGAGGCTGACCAAAGACTCTGAGACTGACCAAAGACTCTGAGACTGACCAAGGACTCTGAGGCTGACCAAAGACTCTGAGACAGACCAAAGACTATGAGACAGACCAAAGACTGAGGCTGACCAAAGTCTCTGAGGCTGACCAAAGACTGAGGCTGACCATAGACATTAGTCTTGATATAGCATCGTAGTTGAATGGCCTTGTCAGAGCTGACAGTGTATGCTCCACATTATTGTATTGAATCTGTCTTTATGACATAGAGTACCTGTGTAAAAAGTCACTCTAGAAACATCATAACTCATATAGTTCCAAATGGGAACTGAATAACAGCTGTGTTCGTATTCCCAAAATCCTACAACAGAAGAAACTGAATGTTCTCAGAGCATTCTAAATGATGACATCAGCAGTGATGAGCTGTACTCATAAATATTCTAATTATTTTAAACCAATATTCTAATTATTTTAAACCAGTATTCTAATTCTGTTAAACCAATATTCTAATGATTTTACACCAATATTCTAATTATTTTAAACCAGTATTCTAATTATTTTAAACCAGTATTCTAACTCTGTTAAACCAACATTCTAATTATTTTAAACAAATATTCTAATGATTTTAACCCAATATTCTTATTCTGTTAAACCAATATTCTAATGATTTTAACCCAATATTCTTATTCTGTTAAACCAATATTCTAATGATTTTAAACCAATATTCTAATGATTTTAACCCAATATTCTTATTCTGTTAAACCAATATTCTAATGATTTTAAACCAATATTCTAATGATTTTAAACCAATATTCTTATTCTGTTAAACCAATATTCTAATGATTTTAAACCAATATTCTAATTCTGTTAAACCAATATTCTAATGATTTTAAAGCAATATTCTAATGAATTTAAACCAATATTCTAATGAATTTAAACCAATATTCTAATGATTTTAAACCAATATTCTAATGATTTTAAACCAATATTCTTATTCTGTTAAACCAATATTCTAATGATTTTAAACCAATATTCTAATTCTGTTAAACCAATATTCTAATGAATTTAAACCAATATTCTAATGAATTTAAACCAATATTCTAATTCTGTTAAACCAATATTCTAATGATTTTAAACCAATATTCTAATTCTGTTAAACCAATATTCTAATTATTTTAAACCAATATTCTAATTCTGTTAAACCCATATTCTAATAATTTTAAACCAATATTCTAATTCTGTTAAACCCATATTCTAATTATTTTAAACCAATATTCTAATTCTGTTAAACCCATATTCTAATAATTTTAAACCAATATTCTAATTCTGTTAAACCCATATTCTAATAATTTTAAACCAATATTCTAATTCTGTTAAACCAATATTCTAACTCTGTTAAACCAATTACTAAATCGTCACAGTTCATCACAAAGCCTGCTTTTCCCCCCCTGTCTGTCTGTGACTGAGCAGGGACAGTAACTCTAACTGAGAGAGAGAGCATGTTGTCCTCTAGGACATCTCAGCCCCTTTTCCTCTCCTGTCCCTCGGTCTTTATGCCACTCTGGATGTGACTAGGGAAAATAGAGCAGATCGATCACCAACATTAATTTGTCCAGCAGGCTAAGGCCGTTTAAAAGGAGCAAAGGCCGTGACAGTTGGGATTTGAACCAGCAACTAACAAAAACAAACTTGAGTGTAGAAGTGTGATGTGGTTGAGAGGATTTTCAGATCCTGGATCCTGTCATTTCCTGTCATCTCTCTCCTCCTCACTCTGACAATATCTTTGGTTGTGCTGCTCATATAGCTGAATGTCAGTTGACATCACTCCACCATTAAACTGTCCTGCAGCAGGTTTCAGAGAGACTGCTGCAGCTCCTTTAATCAACCACCCATAAACAGAGAGATGTGGAATCAACCACCCATAAACAGAGAGATGTGGAATCAACCACCCATAAACAGAGAGATGTGGAATCAACCACCCATAAACAGAGAGATGTGGAATCAACCACCCATAAACAGAGAGATGTGGAATCAACCACCCATAAACAGAGAGATGTGGAATCAACCACCCATAAACAGAGAGATGTGGAATCAAACACCCAATAACAGAGAGATGTGGAATCAACCACCCATAAACAGAGAGATGTTGAATCTACCACCCATAAACAGAGAGATGTGGAATCAACCACCCATAAACAGAGAGATGTGGAATCAACCACCAATAAACAGAGAGATGTGGAATCAACCACCCATAAACAGAGAGATGTGGAAAAACTAGGCTCATACTGACTATAGTGACTACCATAGGTCATAACATAGTGACTATAGTGACTACCATAGGTCATAACATACTGACTACCATAGGTCATAACATACTGACTACCATAGGTCATAACATAGTGACTATACTGACTACCATAGGTCATAACATAGTGACTATAGTGACTACCATAGGTCATAACATAGTGACTACCATAGGTCATAACATAGTGACTACCATAGGTCATAACATAGTGACTATAGTGACTACCATAGGTCATAACATAGTGACTACCATAGGTCATAACATAGTGACTACCATAGGTCATAACATAGTGACTACCATAGGTCATAACATAGTGACTATCATAGGTCATAACATAGTGACTACCATAGGTCATAACATACTGACTACCATAGGTCATAACATACTGACTACCATAGGTCATAACCGTCTGAGGCAGGCAGTCTGAGGCAGTCTGAGGCAGTCTGATGCAGGTGAATTTCATGTGCGTTTCAGGTGAGTTTCTGGGGCAAAGGTAAGCCACTGTGCTACGTTCCCTGTTATGCTGCTTGGCTAGCTGGGTACAAGGAGCTACTTTCTTTACTGATACCACATTCAGCATTACTCAGCTCCTAAAGAATGTCTGAGACTGACACAGAGAGTACATTGTGTTTCAGTTCAGAACAACAGATATTGCATCGGCTAACTGTCACTCACTCTCACTGTCAAAACAGATAGATTAGGTCTCTTTCACTCTGGCCGTGTCCGAAATCTGGTTTGTCTACTGAATTCTTCGGGATCCATGGGACGGTTGAGCTAATGTAGGCTAATGCGATTAGCATGAGGTTGTAAGTAAAAAGAACATTTCTCAGGACATAGAAATATCTGATATTGGCAGAAAGATTAAATTCTTGTTAATCTAACTGCACCGTCCAATTTACAGTAGCTGTTACAGTCAAAGAATACCATGGTACATACTATTGTTTGAGGAGGGTTCACAATTTTCAACATGTAAAGTTATTAATAAAAAAAATAGGCTCATTTGGGCAGTCTTGATACAAAATTTGGAACAGAAATTCAATGTTTCATTGGATCAGTCTAAACCTTTGCACATACACTGCTGCCATCTAGTGGCCAATATCTAAATTGCACCTGGGCTGGAATAATAAATTATAGCCTTTCTCTTTCATTTCGAAGATAAAAAATACAAAAAAATACAAAAGAACAGTTTTCTTTGTATTATCTTTTACCAGATCTATTGTGTTATATTCTAATACATGCCTTTCACATTTCCATAAACTTCCTTTCAAATGGTACCAAGAATATGCATATCCTTGCTTCAGGGCCTGAGCTACAGGCAGTTAGATTTGGGTATGTCATTTTAGGCGTTTTAAACTACATACTGTGTACTAATTGTACTACGTAAGCAACAAATATCAACATGCTAGGCTCCTCCTACTGCGAATGTCATCATGCTAGGCTCCTCCTACTGAGAATATCAATATGCTAGGCTCCTCCTACTGAGAATAACAGCATGCTAGGCTCCTCCTACTAAGTATAACAGCATGCTAGGCACCTCCTACTGATAATATCAGCATGCTAGGCTCCTCCTACTAAGAATAACAGCATGCTAGGCACCTCCTACTGAGAATATCAGCATGCTAGGCTCCTCCTGCTAAGAATAACAGCATGCTAGGCTCCTCCTACTGAGAATATCAGCATGCTAGGCTCCTCCTCCTAAAAATATCAGCATGCTAGGTTCCTCCTACTGAGAATGTCAACATGCTAGGCTCCTCCTACTGAGAATATCAACATGCTAGGCTCCTCCTACTGAGAATAACAGAAGGACAGAGGGAGCGAGAATATCAGCATGCTAGGCTCCTCCTCCTAAAAATATCAGCATGCTAGGTTCCTCCTACTGAGAATGTCAACATGCTAGGCTCCTCCTACTGAGAATATCAACATGCTAGGCTCCTCCTACTGAGAATAACAGAAGGACAGAGGGAGCGATAGAGGGAGAGAGAGACAATACCAGAGGGAGAGAGAGAGAAGGCCAGAGGGAGAGAGAGAGAAGGCCAGAGGGAGAGAGAGAGAAGGCCAGAGGGAGAGAGAGAGAAGACCAGAGGGAGAGAGAGAGAAGACCAGAGGGAGAGAGAGAGAAGACCAGAGGGAGAGAGAGAGAAGACCAGAGGGAGAGAGAGAAGAGAGAGCAGACCAGAGGGAGAGAGAGAGAAGGCCAGAGGGAGAGAGAGACAAGGCCAGAGGGAGAGAGAGAGAGAGAAGACCAGAGGGAGAGAGAGACAAGGCCAGAGTGAGAGATAGAGAAGGCTGATGGGAGAGAGAGAGAAGACCAGAGAGCGAGAGAGAAGGCCAGATAGAGATAAGTTCAGAGGGAGAGAAACAGAAGGAAAGAGAGAGAGAATAACAGAGGGAGAGAGAGAGAAGACCAGAGGGAGAGAGAGACAAGGCCAGAGGGAGAGAGAGAGAAGACCAGAGGGAGAGAGAGAGAAGACCAGAGTGAGAGAGAGAGAGAAGACCAGAGGGAGAGAGAGAGAAGGCCAGAGGGAGAGAGAGAGAAGGCCAGAGAGAGAGAGAGAGAAGGCCAGAGGGAGAGAGAGAGAATGAATTGCAGATTAAGAAACAGAATGAATGGTTTGTCTCCTATTATCCTTGGCAGGCCTAGCTGGACGTGAGAGGATAAGCCTGGCAATATCCCCCCCCTAACAAACACAGTGTGGACCGTGCAAACCAGTAAATAGCATCTGATTAACGCACTCACAGCCATCCAGGAACGGTCCATTTGGGTCAGAAACGAGGGCGGGGGGGGGGGGGGGGGGGTCTTTATCTTTCGCCAAAAGCTCCCCCTGAGTGTCAATAACTGGCAGAAAGAGTATCACAGTGGCGTGAGAGTGGTTTGATACAGAATTGGGGTTGATGCAGGACACAATGGTGTACAGAAGACATGGACTCAGGCTTGGTCTTCTTGTTTCAGAACGGTTCGTCTGGTCGTCCTGATGTATGGGTGCATCTGAGAAGATTATAATGCACTGATCACCATAATAAACTACCAATAATCGTACCAATACTACCAAACCAAACCAATCTCTAATAATAACACACACACAGTAACAGTCAAAGGTTTGGACACACCTACTCATCCACGGGTTTTTCTTAATTCTTTACTATTTTCTACATTGTAGAATAACAGTGAAGACATCAAAACTATGAAATAACACATATGGAATCATGTAGTAACCAGAAAAGTGGAAAACAAATCAAAGCCACCCTTTGCCTTGATGAGGATAACTGGATAACAAGATGGCGCCTGGATAACAAGATGGTGCCTGGATAACAAGATGGCGCCTGGATAACAAGATGGGACCTGGATAACAAGATGGCTCTCTGTGTCTATCTTATTTCTTACATTATTTTGCTCAGAACATTTCTAATATTTCTTAATTTCCTTCTTTTAACTTTTTGGACTGTTGAAACTACACGGAACAAAAATAAACGCAACATGTGCAACAATTTCAAAGATTTTACTGAGTTACACACAGTTCATATACAGAAATCAGTCAATTGAAATATATCCATTAGGCCCTAATCTATGGATTCCACATGTGCATCTATTGGTCACAGATACCTTTATCAACAACAACAAAAAGTAGATCAGACAACCAGTCTGTAACGACGTGCGATGAGAGTCGGGAAACAAGTTCAGGGAGTGAATACATTTAGTAAATAAACTAACAAAACAAGAAACACAAACGGCCGCACCGACATGAAACAGGAACAATGACGACTGGGGAAGAAACCGAAGGGAGGTGACATATAAAGGGCCGGTAATCAGGGAGGTGATGGAGTCCAGGTGAGTGTCATTATGAGTGTAACGATGGTGACAGGTGTGCACCATAACGAGCAGCCTGGCGACCTAAAGGCTGGAGAGGGAGGAGCACACGTGACAGTACCCCCTCCCCGGCGCGTTCGGCTCCAGCCGCAGGACACCGACCAAGATGACGATCAAGATGACCTTCTATTGTCCCCAGCACAAGGTGCACCTGTGTAATGAACATGCTGTTTAATCAGCTTCTTGATATGCCACACCTGTCAGATGGGATGGATTATCTTGGCAAAAGATAAATACTCACTAACAGGGATGTAAACAAATTTGTGCGCCAAAATGGAGAGAAGCTTTTTTGTGCGTATGGAACATTTCTGGGATATTTTATTATTTATTTCAGTTCATGAAATTACGGGACCAACACTTTACACGTTGCGTCTATATTTTTTGTTCAGTGTAGAAACACAAGCATTTCGCTACACGTTGCGTCTATGCTATAACATCTGCAAATCTGTGTACGCGACCAATGCCATTTGATTTGATTTGATTTGTTTGGCCAAAGACTTTTCATTTAATCTCAAGCATTTACAGATTAAGGAGAAAGTTAAGGAGAAGTGGATTTATTATTCACCTTCCGTGTTGCCAGCTATTATATAACAGTTTCCCTGCCCAATAATCTAGTCAAATCTTTTCAAGTCGGGGCTAGCATTGGCAAGCTCAAGGAGGCTGGCTGGATGTGGGTGTGTGCGTATTGCGTGTGCGCGTGTGTGTTATGCTGGAAGACGTTATCGTTTGCGTACGCACTTCCTGCTTTTGACATCATCACTCACCCCTGAGGTGACAGCAAAAGCACAGGAAGGTGGGAGGAAAGAGGGAACAGAGAGAGAGAAAGAGGGAAGAGAGAGAGAGCGAGAGAGAGTGAGAGAGTGAAAGAGTGTGAGAGAGCGAGAGAGAGAGAGAGAGAGAGAGGGGAGTGAGAGCGAGAGAGAGAGAGAGGGGAGAGAGAGAGAGGGAGAGAAAGAGTGTGAGACAGATAGAGAGAGAGAGTGTGAGAGAGAGAGAGAGAGAGAGAGAGAGAGTGAGAGAGAGAGAGAGAGAGAAGGCCAGAGGGCATAATATGGCAGTGAAGGCACTCAAAGAAAAAGCCCGCAGAGCAATGTATGCAATAAAAATGAAATTATTCAAAATCAACATCCCAATTAGAATTTGGACTAAAATATTTGACAGTGTAATCCTACCAATAGCACTTTATGGAAGTGAGGTTTGGGGGCCACTCAATAAACTGGATTTTAAAATGTGGGACAAACATCCAATTGAAACCCTACATGCAGAATTCTGTCGGAAAATTCTACAAGTCCAGAGAAATACACCAACTAATGCATGTAGGGCAGAATTGGGCCGTTTTCCAGTAATAATGAAAATACAGAAAAGATCATTAAAATTTTGGCTACATCTAAATTCAAGTCCAAATTCGAGTCTGCAATTTAAAGCACTTCAAGCCCAAGAGCTGAGCCCAGAAACGAGCCCTCTCAGTCAGCTGGTGTTGGACCTCACCAATCAAGCTGACACCAGCACTGCTTCAAAAGAAAGAATTCCAATAAACAAAATCATGAACCAATCAAAGGAATCATACTTACAATACTGGAAAAACGAAACAAAATCCCAAAGCCGACTAAATTGCTATCTGACCCTAAACAGAGAATATGAATTGGCTGATTATCTCTACTCTGTCAGAGATACGAAGCAGAGACAGATCCTTACCAAGTACAGGCTGAGTGACCACCGATTGGCAATAGAAACCGGCAGACATAAAAAGACATGGCTACCCAAAGAAGAGCGTGTATGTGGTCACTGCATGACAGGGGAGGTAGAGACAGAGATGCACTTTCTCCTTTACTGTGATAAATATTCCTCACAAAGAGATTCATTATTCACAGAAATGACTACATATATTCCAAATTTTTACAAATTGAACCCAGAGGAAAAACTAAGAATACTCATGGGCGAAGGAGCAATGGCTCCTCTTGCAGCCAAATATGTATTTTCCTGCCATAGCCTGAGGGACACTGAATAATAACATCTGCATAGTAAACAGTAACTTACTTATTATTACTATTATTGTTATTACTATAATTATTAATGTTTACTGTAGACTGTTACCATTTTATTGTTATTATTTTTTTTATTTAATTTTGTATTATTATTTACTACCATTTTATATTATTATTTGCTATCATTTATAATTTTGTTACAATGTATATTGTATACATTGTTGCTTTGGCAATATTGACACAATGTTTTTCATGCCAATAAAGCAGCTTGAATTTGAATTTGAATTTGAGAGAGAGAGAGAGAGAGAGAGTGTGAGAGAGAGAAAGTGAGAGAGAGAGAGAGAGAGAGAGAGAGAGAGGGGGAGAGAGAGAGAGAGAGAGAGAGAGAGAGAGAGAGAGAGAGAGAGAGAGAGAGAGAGAGTGTGTGAATCTGGTCCAAATATAAACCAGCTGCCAGATGTGTGTGAGAGAGAGAGAGAGACTCAGCATACTGAACACACACTCTGCATGGAAAGTTGTGTGTCAGATTGCTCGAGTAAGGGGGCCACATGACTTTTGAATTTGTCACAAATTACAACTCACCTAATCAACTATACAACATGCTACCAACCAACCAACCAATGTCTTTCACTATTCACGTGTTAGCTATTATCACCCTCATCAGACGTGCTAACCAAGAAGACCCAGACGAGAACCAAACCATCTCAAACAACACGTTATAACGCTTAGCTTTGGTCTAGGTTGCTAGGATTTCTGTGAGTGTTTACCCTGTAACATCACATCTCTCTCAGTCCATTCAGGTTCACAAAAAGAGTTGTCAGGCTAATAAAGCAACATCCTTCTGTAACCGTGGAGACATCCATCCCATAGTGAACGGGCGGAAGGGAGTGACCAGCAGGTAATCTACTGTAAGCAGAGCTGCTTCCAGAGGGTGAGGGTGTGTGTGTGTGTGTGTGTGTACGGCTGCTACAGAGGGCATCAACTCACTAAACTCCCCACAGCACTGATCTATACCGTGGAGAGAGAGAGCGAGAGAGAGAGAGAGGGAGGGAGAGAGAGAGAGAATAGAGAGAGAGAGAGGGAGAGGAGGTAATTCACAGGTTCACAGGTCCCCCCTGCAGGTCATTCACTAGGTGTGGTTTTGGGATTTTTGCTCACCGTTCTTGTGATCATGTTCAAATAGGTGCCATTAATACAGGTAACGAGTGGAGGACAGAGGAGCCTCTTAAAGAAGAAGTTACAGGTCTGTGAGAGCCAGAAATCTTGCTTGTTTGTAGGTGACCAAATACCTATTTTCCACCATAATTTGCAAATCAATTCATTAAAAATCCTACGATGTGATTTTCTGGATTTTTTTTCTCATTTTGTCTGTCATAGTTGAAGTGTACCTATGATGAAAATTACAGGCCTCTCTCATCTTTTTAATTGGGAGAACTTGCACATTTTGTGGTTGACTAAATACTTTTTTGCCTCACTGTACATGTGATTTTTTCACACACACACCCGGTGACCACATACTTGGATAGACAGACAGACAGTTAGACCTGAAGACAGACAGGGAGACAGACAGACTCTAAACATTTACTGCTGTCCTCTCTGCATACCAGTGAGGATCTGTTTGTCAGGTGTGTGTGTGTGTGTGTGTGTGTGTGTGTGTGTGTGTGTGTGTGTGTGTGTGTGTGTGTGTGTGTGTACTCAAATGTGTAGGATCCTGGAATGACTGAGGCCTTGTGGTGAGTTAGTTTCCTGCTGAACCTTCTTCTAGACATCCAATCTGAACCTTCCTCTAGACATCCTGTCTGAACCTTCCAAAAACATCCTATCTGAACCTTCCTCTAGACATCCTGTCTGAACATTCCTCTAGACATCCTGTCTGAACCTTCCTCTAGACATCCTATCTGAACCTTCCTCTAGACATCCTGTCTGAACATTCCTCTAGACATCCTATCTGAACCTTCCTCTAGACATCCTGTCTGAACATTCCTCTAGACATCCTATCTGAACCTTCCTCTAGACATCCTATCTGAACCTTCCTCTAGACATCCTGTCTGAACATTCCTGTAGACATCCTGTCTGAACATTCCTCTAGACATCCTGTCTGAACCTTCCTCTAGACATCCTATCTGAACCTTCCTCTAGACATCCTGTCTGAACCTTCCCAAAACATCCTATCTGAACCTTCCTCTAGTCATCCTGTCTGAACATTCCTTTAGACATCCTGTCTGAACATTCCTCTAGACATCCTGTCTGAACATTCCTCTAGACATCCTGTCTGAACATTCCTCTAGACATCCTGTCTGAACATTCCTCTAGACATCCTGTCTGAACATTCCTCTAGACATCCTGTCTGAACCTTCCAAAAACATCCTATCTGAACCTTCCTCTAGACATCCTGTCTGAACCTTCCCAAAACATCCTATCTGAACCTTCCTCTAGACATCCTGTCTGAACATTCCTCTAGACATCCTGTCTGAACCTTCCTCTAGACATCCTGTCTGAACCTTCCTCTAGACATCCTATCTGAACATTCCTCTAGAGATCCTGTCTGAACATTCCTCTAGACATCCTGTCTGAACATTCCTCTAGACATCCTATCTTTCATCTCGCTCACGATCTCGCTGATTCACGATTCATTGCAGGTTAATGACAAGGACAGCAGCATTGAAAAGAAGACACTCAGGGCTGCTGTGAGAGTTTCAAAGGTTCAAAGAAAAAGAAGCTTCTGATATATAAAGCAACACAACGTTCAGAGCGCTATTTCATTTACTCACTTCCTCATCTTTATGTCGGCCCTATTGATATAGGATCTTAATTAGATCGCCCTGTGGTACTGAACTGCAAATGGTTTCAAGGTTTTGGGGTTTTAGGGTGGAATGGTTCCTTCCCTTTGACAACTGCAGCCGCACTAGCACCAATTAAACGTGTTTTCACATGCAAGTCAGGCATCTCTGCACACCTCAAGACAATGTCTGTCAGCGGGAGAGAGAACCAACCCGACACGCCAAACCAGTCGTTGGGGTTTGGATGGATCCACAGCTCAGTCTCTCTCTCTCTCTCTCTCTGTCTCTCTCTCTCTCTCTCTCTCTGTCTGTCTGTCTCTCTCTCTCTCTGTCTGTCTGTCTCTCTCTCTGTCTGTCTGTCTCTCTCTCTCGCTCTCTGTCTCTCTCTCTCTCTCTTTCTCTCTCTCTCTCTCTCTCTCTCTCTCTCTCTCTTTCTCTCTCTCTCTCTGTCTCTCTCTCTCTCTCTGTCTCTCTCTCTCTCTCTCTGAGGCTTTAGTTGCAGACAGGTCTCTCAGTTAGTTGCAGACAGGTCTCTTTAGTTGCAGACAGGTCTCTTTAGTTGGAGACAGGTCTCTTTAGTTGCAGACATGTCTCTTTAGTTGCAGACAGGTCTCTTTAGTTGCAGACATGTCTCTTTAGTTGCAGACAGGTCTCTAAAGGTTTATAAAGTCGTGACTTGGCACAGAGGTGCTTTGGCATCTCACCCTTTTGTCTCTGTCTGTGTGTTGATTGGTCAGGTTATAGTGTGAGGACATTCTGATTGGTCAGATTATAGTGTGAGGACATTCTGATTGGTCAGGTTATAGTGTGAGGACATTCTGATTGGTCAGGTTATAGTGTGAGGACATTCTGATTGGTCAGGTTATAGTGTGAGGACATTCTGATTGGTCAGGTTATAGTGTGAGGCCATTCTGATTGGTCAGATTATAGTGTGAGGACATTCTGATTGGTCAGATTACCCCAGCTACAACAACAACAAACAGGCGTTTCCAACCAATCATTAGCATCAGTTGGCCAACAACAAGAGAAGGATCAGACCGCTGAAGACAAAAAAGAGTCAGATTGCCAACCAAGGGACCAACAAAGCAGCTATTTTACAGAGACAGTAAAACACAACCACGTTGATCACAAAGCTCCTAATGAGGGGTTAACATTGTATCACTAATCACACTGGCTAATAAACACTCCGCTTATATTGACCCCACTAATTATTATTCACTGCATCAGGGCCAACCAAACGGTCAACTGATGGTTTCATCTTATGAAGGAGAAGATGAGAGAAGAGTATGCAGGCTAACTGTTGGGATTGAATCAGAGTATGCAGGCTAACTGTTGGTTTGAATCAGAGTATGCAGGCTAACTGTTGGGTTGAATCAGAGTATACAGGCTAACTGTTGGTTTGAATCAGAGTATGCAGGCTAACTGTTGGATTTAATCAGAGTATGCAGGCTAACTGTTGGATTTAATCAGAGTATGCAGGCTAACTGTTGGATTTAATCAGAGTATGCAGGCTAACTGTTGGATTTAATCAGAGTATGCAGGCTAACTGTTGGATTTAATCAGAGTATGCAGGCTAACTGTTGGATTGAATCAGAGTATGCAGGCTAACTGTTGGATTGAATCAGAGTATGCAGGCTAACTGTTGGATTGAATCAGAGTATGCAGGCTAACTGTTGGATTTAATCAGAGTATGCAGGCTAACTGTTGGATTTAATCAGAGTATGCAGGCTAACTGTTGGATTGAATCAGAGTATGCAGGCTAACTGTTGGATTGAATCAGAGTATGCAGGCTAACTGTTGGATTGAATCAGAGTATGCAGGCTAACTGTTGGATTTAATCAGAGTATGCAGGCTAACTGTTGGATTTAATCAGAGTATGCAGGCTAACTGTTGGATTTAATCAGAGTATGCAGGCTAACTGTTGGATTTAATCAGAGTATGCAGGCTAACTGTTGGATTGAATCAGAGTATGCAGGCTAACTGTTGGATTGAATCAGAGTATGCAGGCTAACTGTTGGATTTAATCAGAGTATACAGGCTAACTGTTGGATTTAATCAGAGTATGCAGGCTAACTGTTGGATTGAATCAGAGTATGCAGGCTAACTGTTGGGATTGAATCAGAGTATGCAGGCTAACTGTTGGGATTGAATCAGAGTATGCAGGCTAACTGTTGGATTGAATCAGAGTATGCAGGCTAACTGTTGGATTGAATCAGAGTATGCAGGCTAACTGTTGGATTGAATCAGAGTATGCAGGCTAACTGTTGGATTGAATCAGAGTATGCAGGCTAACTGTTGGATTGAATCAGAGTATGCAGGCTAACTGTTGGATTGAATCAGAGTATGCAGGCTATCTATTTGATTTAATCAGGGTATGCAGGCTCTGGGCAGTAAATCCTATTATACAGTGTAAGCCAACAAATTATATTAAGGGATAGAGAATTTATGTTACATAGAGGATTCAGTCAAACAAACAGACAGGTGTACGTAGGCTGGATAGATCTGATCTGCCTCATATAGGCCATGTTAGTACTCATTCTATACCAGAAGGACAAAAAGACAGTCGTTTATGTCATCACTGATTATTAACTAACAATTAAAAAGCTTGACGTCTTCACCATAATTGGCTTTCATCAGAATTCAAGCTTTTTAAAAATTTGCATAAATAAAATATTTCGTTTTTAATGGTGAAAGCGTGTTGCGCCTTCTCCTTTTCAATGATGATAAAAACAATTGGTTGCAGCACCCTGCCCTTCTTTTCATCACTTCACATTCACAAAGCCGCAGGGCCAGACGGACTACCAGGACGTGTACTCCGAGCATGCACTGCGTACCAACTGGCAAGTGTCTTCACTGACATTTTCAACCTCTCCCTGACTGTAATACTTACAGTTGAAGTCATGAAGTTTACATACACCTTAGCCAAATACATTTAAACTCAGTTTATTCACAATTTCCCGACATTTAATCCTAGTAAAAATTGCCTGTCTTAGGTCAGTTAGGATCACCACTTTATTTTAAGAATGTGAAATGTCAGAATAATAGTAGAGAGAAGGATTTATTTCAGCTTTCATTTCTTTCATCACATTCCCAGTGGTTCAGAAGTTTACATACACTCAATTAGTATTTGGTAGCATTGCCTTTAAATTGTTTAACTTGGGTCAAACATTTCGGGTCGCCTTCCACAAGCTTCCCACAATAAGTTGGGTGAATTTTGGCCCATTCCTCCTGACAGAGCTGGTGTAACTGAGTCAGGTTTGTAGGCCTCCTTGCTCGTACACACTTTTTCAGTTCTGCCCACACATTTTCTATAGGATTGAGGTCGGGGCTTTGAGATGGCCACTCCAATACCTTGACTTTGTTGTCCTTCAGCCATTTTGCCACAACTATGGAAGTATACTTGTGGTCATTGTCCATTTGGAAGACCCATTTGCGACCAAGCTTTAACTTCCTGACTGAAATCTTTAGATATTGCTTCAATATATTCACATAATTTTCCTACCTCATGAAGCCATCTATTTTGTGAAGTGCACCAGTCCCATCTGCAGCAAAGCACCCCCACAACATGATGCTGCCACCTCCGTGCTTCACGGTTGGGATGGTGTTCTTCGGCTTGCAAGCCTCCCCCTTTTTCCTCCAAACATAACGATGGTCATTACAGCCAAGCAGTTCTATTTTTGTTTCATCAGACCAGAGGACATTTCTCCAAAAAGTATGATCTTTGTCCCCATGTGCAGTTGCAAACCAGTGTCTGGCTTTTTGATGGCAGTTTTGGAGCAGTGGCTTCTTCCTTGCTGAGCGGCCTTCCAGGTTATGTCAATATGGGTCTCGTTTTACTGTGGATATAGATACTTTTGTACCTGTTTCCTCCAGCATCTTCGCAAGGTTCTTTGCTGTTGTTCTGGGATTGATTTGCACTTTTCGCTCCAAAATACGTTAATCTCTAGGGGGCAGAACACGTCTCCTTCCTGAGCGGTATGATGGCTGCAAATTTTCCAATTTTTTTTAAGGCACAGTCAACTTAGTGTATGTAAACTTCTGACCCACTGGAATTGTGATACAGTGAAATAATCTGTCTGTAAACAATTGTGGTAAAAATGACTTGTGCCAATGCACAAAGTAGATGTCCTAACCGACTTGCCAAAACTATAGTTTGTTAACAAGGGATTTGTAGAGTGGTTGAAAAACGAGTTTTAATGACTCCAACCTAAGTGTATGTAAACCTCCGACTTAAATTGTATATATTTTTTATAAATATATAAATGATTTCCTGATCTTAAATCTCTCAGATATAGGACAGACACTTCAAAACAAACTTCCTCTAGATTTTCTGGTCAATCTGTATAATTCAGTTATTTTAAAACGGCCAAATTCAATGTTTATGAAATGATTTGTTCATATTTTTTTGGTCCTAAAATTCCAAATGAAATAGCTAAATGATTCTTAGTATTTGAACTCTGAACTCTTCCCTGCCTTAACCTCATCTGTCACGTCTACTCCCACTCCTCCCCTCCGGCGTTCGACGGCACCGGTTTACGAACCACCGGTCCTGGCGTTCATCATTAGGCACACCTGGCTTTCATCATTAGGTACACCTGGTTTTCATCATTAGGTACACCTGGCGTTCATCATTAGGTACACCTGGCGTTCATCATTAGGTACACCTGGCTTTCATCATTAGGTACACCTGGCGTTCATCATTAGGTACACCTGGCTTTCATCATTAGGTACACCTGGCGTTCATCATTAGGTACACCTGGCTTTCATCATTAGGTACACCTGGCTTTCATCATTAGGTACACCTGGCTTTCATCATTAGGTACACCTGGCTTTCATCATTAGGTACTCCCAGCATTTACGTAACATCCCATGACTCCGATCTTATGAGCTGCCTAAATCAATCCGATTAATACATTTTATAATCTAAGCACGTTGTTATTGGGAAAAGTTAATGAATCGGTGTTGGATATTGATCAAGTATTGAGTGTTTCGGTCTATTTGTTCAGGTTAGGTCTCTAATAGTCAGTCTGTGTGTGTGTGTATATGGAAGTAGTATATATACATCAGAGGAGGACGGCTCATAATAATGTCTGGAACGGAGTTTAATGGAGTGGATGGAATGGTGTCAAACATATGGAAACTATGTGTTCGTTACCATTCCATTGACTCCATTCCGGATATTATTATGAGCCGTTCTCCCCTCAGCAGCTTCCACTGATGTACTTGTGTTTTTCAGCACCAAGTCTGTAGTTCTTCAGATACCCAGGTTCATTCTGGGTAATGATGTCAACTCCACTCGGCTGCTGTACCTGAACATGTGTTGTGTTACTGATTTAGGTATATTTTCATTTCTGTGATTGACGTGGCATTACCATGGAGCCCTGTGTGTGTGTGTGTGTGTGTGTGTGTGTGTGTGTCAAACACTTTTTAAAAAATCCATCCACGTGGTCAGTAGAAGATAAACTACTCTGTTCAAAGAGCTCGACCAAATCTTCCCTCCCTCGCTGTCCCCGAGCACCAATAACACCACGGCTCCATTACCCACAATCCTTTGAAGTCCCGAAATCGCTTTCTCGCTTACAAAATGAAAGATCTCTCCCCAGGTGTTCACAGTGGTAGTGCCCAGCATCGCCACGGCAACAACCCCAAACTCACTACTCCTCAAAGGACGGAAAATATTTTCCCAAACGTTTGGTGGTTTTACGAGTCTTCAACACCTGTGTTGTTGTTCGTTATTAGCAGTGAGTGGGGTTAGGGAGGTCAATGGGGGGGGGGGAGGATTTAATGGATGCTTCCCTGAAGAGGACGTATGGAACAGAGCTATGACTGAGTTCAGAGTGAACCCAAGAACCCATAGGGCTCTGGTCAACAAAAGTTAAATAAATAATAATAATATGCCATTTAGCAGACTCTCCAATCCAACAAGACTTACAGTCAAGTGTGCGTAAAAGTAGTGACCTGTATAGGAACTAGGAGGCCATATGGAAACCATTGATTCCAGCTATGACTGACTGAATAAATCCAAGGATCCAGGAACGAACTACCCAAGAAGGGTCCCGCCCCCTCGACCGCCATTGGACCTAGACTTGAATCTTGCTCGATGGTCAAGTTTTGTTCTCCAATGGAAACTTTTGGAACTCAAGTGAACATCTCATCAATGTGAACCCGGATTGTTTAATATTCCTGTGTTTTTTTTCTTCCTGAAACACAGGAGGTCAAAAGGTCACAGGTCAATGCCAGGTTATAGAGAAGAGCTTTACGTAAAGGATGTCATGCTGCTCGCTTAGTGAGTAACCACTTTTTTGTTTTGTCTCATACAGAGGCTGGATGAAAAGAGCTAGTGAGGGAGAGAGGGATATATATATATATATATATATACAGTACCAGTCAAAAGTTTGGACACACCTACTCATTCAAGGGTTTTTATTTTATTTTTTATTTTTTTGGACTCAACAGACCAATTTCCACCGGTCTAATGTCCATTACTTGTGTTTCTTGCCCAAGCAAGTCTCTTCTCCTTATTGGTGTCGTTTCTTTGCAGCAATTCGGTCCTCATGAGAGCCAGTTTCATCATAGCGCCTGATGGTTTTTGCGACTGCACTTGAAGAAGCTTTCAAAAGTTATCGAAATGTTCCGTATTGACTAACCTTCATGTCTTAAAGTAATGATGGACTGTCATTTCTCTTTGCTTATCTGAGCTGTTCTTGCCATAATATGGACTTGGCGATCTTCTGTATACCACCCCTACCTTGTCACAACACAACTGATTGGCTCAAACGCGTTAATAAGGAAATATAAATCCACAAATTAACTTTTAACAAGGAACACCTGTTAATTGAAATGCATTCCAGGTGACTACCTCATGAAGCTGGTTGAGAGAATGCCAAGAGTGTGCAAAGCTGTCATCAAGGCATAGGGTGGCTACTTTGAAGAATCACAAATATAAAATATACTTTGATTTGTTTAACACTTTTTTGGTTACTACATGATTCCATATGTGTTATTTCATAGTTTTGTCTTCACTATTATTATACAATGTAGAAAATAGTGTCAACTTTTGGCTGGTACTAATATATATGTATAATATATATGTATATATTACTCAGCAAAAAAAATAAAAGTCTGTTTTTCAGGACCCCGTCTTTCAAAGATAAACAAATAATCCAAATAACTTCACAGATCTTCATTGTAAAGGCGTTAAACACTGTTTCCCCCATGCTTGTTCAATGAACCATAAACAATTAATGAACATGCACGTGTGGAACGGTCGTTAAGACACAAACAGCTTACAGATGGTAGTCAATTAAAATCACAGTTATGAAAACATAGGACACTAAAGAGGCCCTTCTACTGACTCTGAAAAACAACAAAAGAAACATGCCCAGGGTCCCTGCTCATCTCCGTGAACGTGCCTTAGGCATGCTGTAAGGAGGCATGAGGACTGCAGATGTGGCCAGGGAAATAAATTGTAATGTCCGTACTGTGAGATGCCTAAGACAGGGAGACAGGACGGACAGCTGATCGTCCTCGCAGTGGCAGACCACGTGTAACAACACCTGCACAGGATCGGTACATCTGAACATCACACCTGCGGGACAGGTACAGGGTGGGAACAACAACTGCCAGAGTTACACCAGGAATGCACAATCCCTCCATCAGTGCTCAGACTGTCCATAATATGCTGAGAGAGGCTGGACTGAGGGCTTGTAGGCCTGTTGTAAGGCAGGTCCTCACCAGACATCACCGGCAACAACGTCGCCTATGGGCACAATCCCACCGTCGCTGGACTAGACAGGACTGGCAAAAAGTGCTCTTCACTGACGAGTCACGGTTTAGTCTCAACAGGAGTGATGGTCGGATTTGCGTTTATCGTGGAAGGAATGAGCGTTACACCGAGGCCTGTACTCTGGAGCGGGATTGATTTGGAGGTGTAGGGTCCGTCATGGTCTGGGGCGGTGTGTCACAGCCTCATCTGACTGAGCTTGTCGTCATTGCAGGCAGTCTCAACACTGTGCGTTACAGGGACGACATCCTCCTCCCTCATGTGGTACCCTTCCTGCAGGCTCATCCTGACATGACCCTCCAGCATGACAATGCCACCAGCCATACTGCTCGTTCTGTACGTGATTTCCTGCAAGACAGGAATGTCAGTGTTCTGCCATGGCCAGCGAAGAGCCCGGATCTCAATCCCATTGAGCACGTCTGGGACCTGTTGGATCGGAGGGTGAGGGCTTGGGCCATTCCCCCCAGAAATGTCCGGGAACTTGCAGGTGCTTTGGTGAAAGAGTGGGGTAACATCTCACAGCAAGAACTGGCAAATCTGGTGCAGTCCATGAGGAGGAGATGCACTGCAGTACTTAATGCAGCTGGTGGCCACACCAGATACTGACTGTTACTTTTGAGTTTGACCCCCCCTTTGTTCAGGAAGATATTATTACATTTCTGTTAGTCACATGTCTGTGGAACGTGTTCAGTTCATGTCTCAATTGTTGAATCTTATGATCATACAAATATTTACATGTTTGCTGAAAATAAATGCAGTTGACAGGGAGTGGACATTTTATGGACACACTACCGTTCAAAAGTTTGGGGTGACTTAGAAATGTCCATTTAAAATAACATCAAATTGATCAGGAATACAGTGTAGAGAGAGAGACAGAGACAGACAGACAGACAGACAGACAGACAGACAGACAGACAGACAGACAGACAGAGAGAGACAGAGAGAGAGAGATAG
Source organism: Oncorhynchus mykiss (assembly GCF_013265735.2). NCBI lineage: Eukaryota > Metazoa > Chordata > Actinopteri > Salmoniformes > Salmonidae > Oncorhynchus > Oncorhynchus mykiss. The sequence continues at coordinate 85,536,912 of NC_048571.1, forward strand.
AGAGAGAGAGAGAGAGAGAGAGAGAGAGAGAGAGAGAGAGAGAGGCGGTTGCCATGGCAGCTAAAGCTAACAGGTCATGTAGCCAGTATTTATGGATGAGAGGAATCAGTCTGCATATTGTTACACAGGTGGGCTAGCAGGCAGGAGGCAGGTAGCCAGCAATCCGTAATCTGTGATAAATGATGTGAATGATTTTTAATTTCACAGGTGGGCGAGCAGACAGCAGATACCCAGCCGGTTAAACAGCTAGCAGACAGCAGACACACAGCCAGTTAAACAGCTAGCAGACAGCAGATACACAGCCAGTTAAACAGCAGATACCCAGCCAGTTAAACAGCTAGCAGACAGCAGATACCCAGCCAGTTAAACAGCTAGCAGACAGCAGATACACAGCCAGTTAAACAGCTAGCAGACAGCAGATAACCAGCCAGTTAAACAGCTAGCAGACAGCAGATGCCCAGACAGTTAAACAGCTAGCAGACAGCAGATGCCCAGCCAGTTAGACAGCTAGCAGACAGCAGATACCCAGCCTGTTAAACAGCTAGCAGACAGCAGATACCCAGACAGTTAAACAGCAGATACCCAGCCAGTTAAACAGCTAGCAGACAGCAGATAACCAGCCAGTTAAACAGCTAGCAGACAGCAGATAACCAGCCAGTTAAACAGCTAGCAGACAGCAGATAACCAGCCTGTTAAACAGCTAGCAGACAGCAGATACCCAGACAGTTAAACAGCAGATACCCAGCCTGTTAAACAGCTAGCAGACAGCAGATACCCAGCCTGTTAAACAGCTAGCAGACAGCAGATACCCAGACAGTTAAACAACAGATACCCAGCCAGTTAAACAGCTAGCAGACAGCAGATACCCAGCCTGTTAAACAGCTAGCAGACAGCAGATACCCAGCCTGTTAAACAGCTAGCAGACAGCAGATACCCAGCCAGTTAAACAGCAGATACCCAGCCAGTTAAACAGCAGATACCCAGCCTGTTAAACAGCAGATACCCAGACAGTTAAACAGCAGATACCCAGCCTGTTAAACAGCTAGCAGACAGCAGATACCCAGCCTGTTAAACAGCTAGCAGACAGCAGATACCCAGCCAGTTAAACAGCAGATACCCAGCCAGTTAAGCAACTAGCAGGTATACCTCTGTGATAGTGAGGTAATTGCTAGGCGGCTAACCTTATTTAGGCTAGGGGTTAAGGTTAGGTTTAGGGAACAAGCTAGCTAAGTAGTTAAAGGGTTAAGGTTAGAAGGAAGGGATACCTAGTCAGTTGAACAACTCCAATGTATCTTCAGTATTTAACCAATGGCAGGCCCCCTCTGAATCAGAGAGGTGCGAGGGGCTGCCTTAATCGACATCTAGGGCGCCTGGGGAACTGCCTTGCTCAGGGGCAGAATGGCAGCTCGGAGATTCGATCCAGCAACCTTTCGGTTACTGGCCCAACGCTCTAACCACTAGTCTAGGTTACCTGCCGCCCCTCTAACCACTAGGCTACCTGCCTCCTCTAACCACTAGTCTAGGTTACCTGCCGCCCCTCTAACCACTAGGCTACCTGCCTCCTCTAACCACTAGGCTACCTGCCTCCCCTCTAACCACTAGGCTACCTGCCTCCTCTAACCACTAGGCTACCTGCCTCCTCTAACCACTAGGCTACCTGCCTCCTCTAACCACTAGGCTACCTGCCTCCTCTAACCACTAGGCTACCTGCCTCCTCTAACCACTAGGCTACCTGCCTCCTCTAACCACTAGGCTACCTGCCTCCCCTCTAACCACTAGGCTACCTGCCTCCCCTCTAACCACTAGGCTACCTGCCTCCTCTAACCACTAGGCCACCTGCCGCCCCTCTAACCACTAGGCTACCTGCCTACCCCTCTAACCACTAGGCTACCTGCCTACCCCTCTAACCACTAGGCTACCTGCCTCCCTCTCTAACCACTAGGCTACCTGCCTCCCCCTCTAGCCACTAGGCTACCTGCCTCCTCTAACCACTAGGCTACCTGCCTCCTCTAACCACTAGGCTACCTGCCTCCTCTAACCACTAGGATACCTGCCTCCTCTAACCACTAGGCTACCTGCCTCCTCTAACCACTAGGCTACCTGCCTCCTCTAACCACTAGGCTACCTGCCTCCTCTAACCACTAGGCTACCTGCCTCCCCTCTAACCACTAGGCTACCTGCCTCCCCTCTAACCACTAGGCTACCTGCCTCCTCTAACCACTAGGCCACCTGCCACCCCTCTATCCACTAGGCTACCTGCCTCCTCTAACCACTAGGCCACCTGCCTCCTCTAACCACTAGGCTACCTGCCTCCTCTAACCACTAGGCCACCTGCCGCCCCTCTATCCACTAGGCTACCTGCCTCCTCTAACCACTAGGCTACCTGCCTCCTCTAACCACTAGGCTACCTGCCTCCCCTCTAACCACTAGGCTACCTGCCTCCCCTCTAACCACTAGGCTACCTGCCTCCCCTCTAACCACTAGGCTACCTGCCTCCTCTAACCACTAGGCCACCTGCCGCCCCTCTATCCACTAGGCCACCTGCCTCCTCTAACCACTAGGCTACCTGCCTCCCCTTTAAGGAAGGATTATCTAACATGCTAAGTAGTTGCAAAGTAGCAAAAAAGGAAATAGTTGCAACTAATTAGCAAAAGTTGTCTGTAATAAGATTTGAACATATAACCTTTGGGTTGCTAGACGTTCGCATAATACACACACCTCCCCGACTCACCTGTTTTAAGCAACCTACTGCTGTGTTTATCTATGATTGAAATTCACTGTAAATCCAAAAAATATATATAGTTTTTTGTGTGCGTGTCACACATTTCTCATATTTCACAATAATCTGTGATACTGGGATGTGAGTGAGCAGCTAGCAGGCAGGACAAGTAGCTGGTAGTTAGGTAGCAGGCAGGACAAGTAGCTGGTAGTTAGGTAGAAGGCAGGACAAGTAGCTGGTAGTTAGGTAGCAGGCAGGACAAGTAGCTGGTAGTTAGGTAGCAGGCAGGACAAGTAGCTGGTAGTTAGGTAGAAGGCAGGACAAGTAGTTGGTAGTTAGGTAGCAGGCAGGACAAGTAGCTGGTAGTTAGGTAGAAGGCAGGACAAGTAGCTGGTAGTTAGGTAGAAGGCAGGACAAGTAGCTGGTAGTTAGGTAGGCTGTAATATCTAACACCCTGGATGGTGATGAAGGGATTAGGGAAATTACATTTCACAGGTCTAAGTGAGTGAGCGAGATACAAGGATTTAGAACTGAATGACGCAGGTATGAGAACACGTGGGCAGGATGTCTGATTTTAGAAACACGTGTTGGTGGGTGGAGGATTTTCTCCACGATAAAACAAATCTTCAAATGTGGCTCAGAATCACAACATGAATGCAGAGGATTAATGGTGAATGGTGCCGGTGGTATAGGACACGTGTAGGTAGGCAGGACATTGATGTCAGGTTTTTAGAAATCAGGGCAACAATCTCTACTGTCATAACACTACAGAATAGGACAGCTGCTGCTGAAGGAACAACCTTATCGTGTTCCTCTTCTGTGTCTGTTACAGGAATTAAATTCCTCCATGTTTTAATACCCAATTAAATTAAACACTCTGTCCACTTCTAGGAATTTGTAAGACTCTTATTTGCATAAAATGGACAGAGACCAGTCTCAAAATCAATCAGCAGCATTTATTCTGGAGAGTACTGAACACGATGCAGTTCACCACAGGTTATAAACTGCACTAGCGTTTATTCTGGAGAGTACTGAACACGATACAGTTTACCACAGGTTATAAACTGCACTAGCGTTTATTCTGGAGAGTACTGAACACGATACAGTTTACCACAGGTTATAAACTGCACTAGCGTTTATTCTGGAGAGTACTGAACACGATGCAGTTCACCACAGGTTATAAACTGCACTAGCGTTTATTCTGGAGAAACTGAAAATGACGTCATTCGTTTTCCAACTGTCCGGTCTCTTCTCCCACCCTGGTACAAAGGCAGTATCTCAAGCCTTCCCACATCGTCTCCCTACCAATTTAATATAATTTATGAGCCAAGGTCTTCCTGTGTAGATAAGCATTCTAGCCAGTCTGACGATATAGTTCATTCATTTCTACCAAGGAACAGACAGTCATTGTTCTAATTCTTGATGATATTTACACACATTATATTCAGTACTAGGATTAAAAGAAAATTCATACATCTATACAGTAACATAATAGTATTCTGATTAGTCAGTCCTGATTGAAATGTATACATAATTAGTCATTATTGATAAAAAAAAAAAAAAATCCCTTAACAGTGTCAATGCAGAGTTATCCAGCAGCTACAATTCAAAAACAAAAAATTTTCCTCCGGGATATTCTGCTTTGTCTGGACTGCAATACAATCGTGACAGTCCCAACCCACCTTGTGACACATCAGGACCGGGCTTTTATTAAAACTATAGCCTAGCCCTAGATGTTTATGCTCTGCTATGTACAGTGAGCTCCACAAGTATTGGGACAATGGGCACATGTTTTTGTTGTTTTGACTCTTGTACTTCGGCAGGTTGGATTTGAAATGATATCAATAATAATAATAATATAATACAATAATAATACTATATAATACTACTAATAATACTATATAATACTACTAATAATACTATATAATACTACTAATAATACTATATAATACTACTAATAATACTATATAATACTACTAATAATACTATATAATACTACTAATAATACTAATAACTAATAGTAAGACAATAATACGTTAAACAAAGATATAAAACACAACATGTAACAATTTGTAAGATTTTTACTGAGTTACAGATTCATTATAAGGGAATCAGTCCATTGAAATAAGTGCATTAGGCCCTAATCTATGGATTTCACATGACTGGGAATACAGATATGCATCTGTTGGTCGCAGACACCTTAAACATAAAAGGTAGGGGTGGTGGATCAGAAAACCAGTCAGTATCTGGTGTGACCAGCGTTTGAGTCTCTGATGGTATTTACCAATACTGATGAGTGAGAAACTTAGACGCACAAATATACCACCAAGACATGCTAATCTCTCACCAATAACAGGAGAGGTTGGCATTATTTTAAATCCGTAAATATGACTCCAAAATAACACAATACATTATTTACCTTTCTATTGGGCACAAAATCATCTGAAACCAAAACAAACAGGAAATGCATCCAACCAATTGGAGCTACAATCTTGATGTAGTCAATGCTAGAAATATGGGACCAAATACTTCACTTTTTAGGACTTTAATGCACCTATACACTGAGGGTACAAAACATTAGGAACACCTGCTCTTTCTATGACAGACTGACCAGGTGATGATTCCTTACTGATGTCACTTGTTAAATCCACTTCAATCAGTGTAG
>NC_048571.1:85547295-85579795 GCF_013265735.2 Oncorhynchus mykiss
AACAACAGAGAGAGAGAGGGTCACTACAGGTGAGGAGTGGAACAACAGAGAGAGAGAGGGTCACTACAGGTGAGGAGTGGAACAACAGAGAGAGAGAGAGAGGGTCGCTGCAGGTGAGGACTGGAACAACAGAGAGAGAGAGGGTCGCTGCAGGTGAGGAGTGGAACAACAGAGAGAGAGAGGGTTGCTACAGGTGAGGAGTGGAACAACAGAGAGAGAGAGAGGGTCGCTACAGGTGAGGAGTGGAACAACAGAGAGAGAGAGGGTCACTACAGGTGAGGAGTGGAACAACAGAGAGAGAGAGGGTCACTACAGGTGAGGAGTGGAACAACAGAGAGAGAGAGAGAGGGTCGCTGCAGGTGAGGACTGGAACAACAGAGAGAGAGAGGGTCACTGCAGGTGAGGAGTGGAACAACAGAGAGAGAGAGGGTCACTGCAGGTGAGGAGTGGAACAACAGAGAGAGGGGGTGAAAGAAAGGAAAAGGAAGTGAGAAGGAGAATGTCTGTGGACAGGACGTACACATGCAGCTTTCAACATACGTGTTCACACACACACAAAAAAAACATAATTTTGGGGCTGCAGTACGAGGGTGTGTGAGAATGTCAGCTCCTGCAGTGCAGTTTCACGTGTGGGACAAGAAGAGAAGAGAGAGAGGCTCACTCCTCCACTCCTACTCACGACCCCATTTCCACAGCAGCAGTTACACAACACAGCAGCCATCCACCCCCAGACAACCAGCCAGCCAGACAACCAGCCAGACAGCCTGACAGCAGGCATGGCGTAACAGTAGAACAGCACTCACCACCTGACCAGCTAACTCCCAGAAATCTTTGACTCTGGTACATACTGCTGTCTGTTCCAAACAGACCTCCCAAACACCTGACTGGCTGACTGACTGACCCTTCCTGGAGATATGACTCACTATATACTACTACCTGACTGACCCTACCTGTAGATATGACTCACTATATACTACTACCTGACTGGCTGACTGACCCTACCTGTAGATATGACTCACTATATACTACTACCTGACTGACTGACTGACCCTACCTGTAGATATGACTCACTATATACTACTACCTGGCTGACTGACTGACCCTACCTGGAGATATGACTCACTATATACTACTACCTGACTGACCCTACCTGTAGATATGACTCACTATATACTACTACCTGACTGACCCTACCTGTAGATATGACTCACTATATACTACTCTGGCTGACTGACCCTACCTGTAGATATGACTCACTATATACTACTACCTGACTGACTGACTGACCCTACCTGTAGATATGACTCACTATATACTACTGACTGACTGACCCTACCTGTAGATATGACTTACTATATACTACTCTGGCTGACTGACCCTACCTGTAGATATGACTCACTATATACTACTGACTGACTGACCCTACCTGTAGATATGACTCACTATATACTACTACCTGACTGACTGACTGACCCTACCTGTAGATATGACTCACTATACACTACTTACTACCTGGAGACACTTCTTCTAAGATGTTGGTTATTTCATTAGGATCCTCATTAGCTGTTGTGAAAGCAGCAGCTAGTTCACACAAAACATAACACAGAACATTAATAGACAAGAACTCCATCATATGGGACAGGTGTTAGCCAACAGCCTACACTAATACCTCCACCTTGGTGTCTGACAGGCTTGGGCAGCGTCCCAAATGAATGCACTATTGTTGATCAGAGCCCTATGGGCCCTTTTTGGAGGGAATGCGATGTCATTTGGGACGCAGATTCTGTGGAATTTTCACCATTATTCTTACCGTTATTCTCACCATTATTCTCACCATTATTCTCTCCATTATTCTCACCATTATTCTCATCATTATTCTCACCATTATTCTCACCATTATTTTCATTATTATTCTCACCATTATTCTCACCATTATTCTCACCATTATTCTCACCATTATTCTCACCATTACTCATTGATGAGACTAAAGGAGAAAAGAAAGTTGTGTCACAAGAAAGGATTTGGGTAGAGACTGTTTCTCCGTGTTTCCTGCTACTCCAGTCCCGTGAGACGTCGTTCCTCACACAGAGAGAACAGGAGTCATCGATCACACAGGTGAGGCTGCCAGAATGATTTGCAAAGGAGGTGAAAAAAATAAAAATAAAAAATGGTTGGTCGCCGGAACTCTTCTGAGCGGTCGCCTGTGATTGGCCGCACCCGCTACTCATTTATGCTGATTGCCTGTGTTCTGCTCACTACAGTGTTGTCTGGTTAGAACACGATGTCGAGGCCCGTTACTGTCTTAATTGTCACCACCATACACAGCTGCTTCCATTGAAAGGTTGTATATTGAAGCAATAAGGCCCGAGGGGGTGTGGTATATGGCCAATTTACCACGGCTAAGGGTTGTTCTTAGGCACAACGCAACGCCCTTAGACGTGGTATATTGCTGATATACCACAAACACCCCGAGGTGCCGTATTGCTTAAATATAACTGGTTACCAACGTAATCAGAGCAGTAAAAATACATGTTATTGTCATACCCGTGATATACGGTCTGATATACCACGGCTATCAGCTAATCAGCATTCAGGGCTCGAACCACCCAGTTTATAATGGTGGGAGACAAAAAGAGAGAGAGAGAGACAGAGAGAGAGAGAGAGAGAGAGAGAGAGAGAGAGAGACAGAGAGAGAGAGAGAGAGAGAGAGGGAGAGAGAGAGAGACAGAGAGAGAGAGAGAGAGAGAGAGAGAGACACAGAGAGAGAGAGAGAGGGAGAGAGAGAGAATTCAACTTTTAAGGTTCAATAACACAGTAACTACTCTGGTTATTAATCTGGCTAGTTTCCATGAGACCCTGTTGACCACAATTGGATGAAGTGCATCAACATCAACATCAACAAAGGTCACATGTCAGTTTTGTCTCTTTGATGGAGAGAGGGTTCCCTGACCTTTTATACAGTCCACTAAAGCTGCAGCGGCTGCAGGCCAGAGAGCTGGAGCTGTGCCCAGAATATGACCCTCCTCCTTAGGGAGAGAGCCCTCTCTCTCTCTGCCAGACCTCCACAAGGGCATCAACCTGTCCTCACAGTGTCCACCCATGGTTTTCTGTTACAGAGCTCTTAGATCGAGGGCAATGGCCAAAATTGACAACAATGACAATAAACAATTTATGTCTGTTCTATTCTTATTTCATCTGTTCTGTTCTGCTATATTATATTATATTATCAACTGCTTAGTATTGATGAAGAAGGAGGGAACTGAATCAACAATCAGTTGAGAAAAATAGACAAGAGAAAGAAAGACAGACAGAGAGAGAGAGAGAGAGAGAGAGAGAGAGAGACAGAGAGAGAGAGAGAGAGAGAGAGAGAAAGAGAGAGAGAGAGAGAGAGAGAGAGAGAGAGAGAGAGAGAGAGAGAGAGAGAAAGAGAGAGAGAGAGAGAGCGAGAGAGAGAGAGAGAGAGAAAGAGACAGAGAGAGAGAGAGAGAGAGAGAGAGAGAGAGAGAGAGAGAGAGAGAAAGAGAGAGAGAGAGAGAGAGAGAAAGAGAGAGAGAGAAAGAGAGAGAGAGAAAGAGAGAGAGAGAGAGAGAGAGAGAGAGAGAGAGAGTCCGAGGCATTGAGAGACTTCGGTAGGTACAACAACTAGCCAGATATCTGTTATTATGTAACGGCACAGATGTGTTAAGATGAGAAATCCACCGATAGAGGTTTTTCATGCCAGAACCAGCATGTAGCCATCTTCGTTCCTTCTGAGAACATCGAGGACAGAAGTAATTTATTCAACTGGTAACTGAACTGGGGAGGACACGGGCGGTGGACAGGGAAGATGGCAGCTATTGTAACACCAATTATTATGTGAAACAATGTTACCAATGGCCGTTTCAACAACGATTATGATTGAGTTATACATGATTGAGGGCATACTAAAGCCAATCTAAATATTTCACCTTGGTGACATTCGTGAATTAATAATTCCCCATACGAGAATAAAGAGAACCACTCGTGATTTCAGACCACATCGGCTCATGTGCCGATGGCATATGGACATAGAATATGACATGTCATGGGTTAGTTACATATCTGTCACACTTGAAATATGTATATGCTCTTGCGCCGCCGTGCCATGAGCGCATTCTTTCTTACCTGAATCGCGGAGAGTCTTTAATACATTCTTCAAAGTCCACCGTCATCTTTGCCTTTTTCCTGCTAGTATTCCTCTTTCAATAGGTTAATGTCATTGCCCGGGGCTGCTGTCGTTATAAACGGTTGGATGAAACGAGTCCGGTACAGTTGCAGTATTCCCTCTCCGTCGGACGCGCGGCAGCAGCAGCTTCTTCTGTCACGGTGGCACAGAATGTGGTCTCAATGCATGTCAAATTACTACGGCTGCTGTTACTCTACGTCCACGGATGCCGAGATCGGTGAGAGGGGCGTGTCCGCTCGGCATGCACGACACACCCCTCTGCCAATCACAGTGATGGCATCATAAGGCGACAGACTTTAGCATGTCGCATGGTTTCCACAGCCACGCAGTGGCTACATCGTAAATATTCATGAGTTGTTTTGTTTTGTTTTTTGGTATTCATTTAAAGTTAGGTTTAAGGTTAGCAGCGTGGAAAATGTAAGGAGGAAGGTTAGGGCTAGGTTTAAACTCACATTTGAAGAAGATCAATTGTAGAAACAGGCGGTTTTTTGTGGACTTTGTGGCTGTGGTAACTAGTAGTGACCATGTCGCGTTGCGTGTGAAGTTGAAGGTGTACAATGGGGATTTTTCTGTGGAATTATCAAACATAACCTCTGTCAAATCTCTCTTTGTTAAAATAGAAAACGGCAACAAGCAGAGGTTCAGGTTGGGGCACATTTTGCCCAATATAGCCTTTGAGTTGCAAAACAGGAGTTTGTCTTTGAAGCAGTGGTCAATGATCATGCACAATGGCCGTGTCCGTTATCTCATCTTCTTCCAATACCTCGGGACAAAGTACAGGTACATAGATGAATGGCTATTCCTGTGCAGTTTACATCTCAGAAGTGTACTATTCAACGAATGACATCTGTTATTATGTTCTGTTCTGTTGTCATCCAACTCCATTATATTCTGTTATCTATAAGCTCTCTGTTCTTGTCTCTTCCAGTGGCGTTATGAAGGCGCCTCCACACCAAGCAGTCAAGGGTGTCCAGAACTACTTGGAGGTGAGTGTTCACCGTCTGTTACCCGGGACCCCGGTCTGACGGGAGTAAACTAGAGAGTTGATGCATAATCAAATCAACTCAGTAAAAAAAATAAACGTCCTCTCACTGTCTTCTGCGTTTATTTTCAGCAAACTTAACATGTGTAAATATTTGAATGAACATAACAAGATTCAACAACTGAGACATAAACTGAATAAGTTCCACAGACATGTGACTAACAGAAATAGAATAATGTGTCCCTGAACAAAGGGGGGGTCAAAATCAGAAGTAACAGTCAGTATCTGGTGTGGCCACCAGCTGCATTAAGTATTGCAGTGCATCTCCAGTTTTCATAACTGTGACCTTAATTTCCAACCATCTGTAAATGGTCTAAACGACCGTTCCACAGGTGCATGTTCATTAATTGTTTATGGTTTATTGAAAAAGCATGGGAAACAGTGTTTAAACCCTTTACAATGAAGATCTGTGAAGTTATTAGGATTTTTACGAATTATCTTTGAAAGACAGGATCCTGAAAAAGGGACGTTTATGTTTTCGTTGAGTTTATGTCTACTGGAATGACTGGACAATACAGTGCATTCTGAAAGTATTCAGACCCCTTGACTTTATCCACATTTTGCTACGTTACAGCCTTATTCTGAAATTGATTTAGATTTTTTTCCCCCTCATCAATCTACACCCAATACCCCATAATGACATCACAATACCCCATAATGACATCACAATACCCCATAATGACATCACAATACCCCATAATGACATCACAATTAGGGGTTGACCGAGTATGATTTTTCAACTCCGATACCAATTATTGGAGGACCAAAAAAAGCCGATACCGATTAATCGGACGATTTTTATTCATTTGTAATAATGACAATTACAACAATACTGAATTGAACACTTATTTTAACTTAATATAATACATCAATAAAATCAATTTAGCCTCAAATAAATAATGAAACCTGTTCAATTTGGTTTAAATAATGCAAAAAACAAAGTGTTGGAGAAGAAAAGAAAAGTGTATGTGTATGTGCCATGTAAAAAAGCTAACGTTTTAGTTCCTTGCTCAGAACATGAGAACATATGAAAGTTGGTGGTTCCTTTTAACATGAGACTTCAATATTCCAAATGTAAGAGGTTTTAGGTTGTAGGTAATATAGTATTTATAGGACTATTTCTCTCTATACCATTTGTATTTCATATACCTTTGACTATTGGATGTTCTTATAGGCACTTTAGTATTGCCAGTGTAACAGTATAGCTCTCGTCCCCCTCCTCGCTCCTCCCTGGGTTCGAACCAGGAACACATCGACAACAGCCACCCTCGAAGCTGCGTTACCCATGCAGAGCAGGGGGAACAACTACTCCAAGTCTCAGAGCGAGTGACATTTGAAACGCTATTAGCGCGCATCCCGCTAACTAGCTAGCCATTTCACATTGGTTACACCAGCCATTAGGCTGATAGGCTTGAAGTCATAAACAGCGCTGTGCTTGCGAAGAGCTGCTGGCAAAACGCACGAAAGTGCTGTTTGAATGAATGCTTACGAGCCTGCTGGTGCCAACCATCACTCAGTCAGACTGCTCTATCAAATCAGAGACTTAATTATAACACAATAACACACAGAAATACGAGCCGTAGGTCATTAATATGGTCGAATCCGGAAACTATCATCTCGAAAACAAGACGTTTATTATTTCAGTGAAATACGGAACCGTTCCGTATTTTATCTAACGGGTGGCATCCATAAGTCTAAATATTCCTGTTACATTGCACAACCTTCAATGTTATGTCATAATTATGTAAAATTCTGGCAAATTAGTTTGCAATGAGCCAGGCTGCCCAAACTGTTGCATATACCCTGACTCTGCGTGCAATGAACGCAAGAGAAGTGACACAATTTCACCTGGTTAATATTGCCTGCTAACCTGGATTTATTTTAGCTAAATATGCAGGTTTAAAAATATATACTTCTGTGTATTGATTTTAAGAAAGGCATTGGTGTTTATGGTTAGGCACAGTCGTGCAACGATTGTGCTTTTTTCGCAAATGAGCTTTTGATAAATCATCCCCCTGCGTTGCATCGATTATATGCAACGCAGGACACGCTAGATAAACTAGTAATATCATCAACCATGTGTAGTTCTAACTAGTGATTATGATTGATTGTTTTTTTTAAGGTAAGTTTAATACTAGCTAATACTTGGCTTGTACTGCATTCGCGTAACAGGCAGGCTCCTCGTGGAGTGCAATGAGAGGCAGGTGGTTAGAGCGTTGGACTAGTTAACTGTAAGGTTGCAAGATTGGATCCCCTGAGCTGACAATGTGAAAATCTGTCGTTCTGCCCCTGAACAAGGCAGTTAACCCACTGTTCCTAGGCCGTCATTGAAAATAAGAATGTGTTCTTAACTGACTTGCCTAGTTAAATAAAGGTAAAAAAAAGGTGTAAAAAAAAAAACGTTTTCCAAAAAAAACGATTTCCGATTTGTTATGAAAATTTGAAATCGGAATTAATTGGTCAACCTCTAATCACAATACCCCATAATGACATCACAATACCCCATAATGACATCACAATACCCCATAATGACATGACAATACCCCATAATGACGAAGCAAAAACAATTTCATAAAAAACGTAAATATGACATTTACATAAGTATTCAGTCCCTTTACTCAGTACTTTGTTGAAGCACCTTTGGCAACGATTACAGCCTCGACTCTTCTTGGGTATGACGCTACAAGATTGGCACCCCTGCATTTGGGGAGTTTCTCCCATTCTTCTCTGCAGATCCTCTTAAGCTCTGTCAGGTTGGATGGAGAGCGTCGCTGAATAGCTATTTTCAGGTCTCTCCAGAGATGTTCAATTGGGTTCAAGTCCGGGCTCTGGCTGGGCCACTCAAGGACATTCAGAGACTTGTCCCGAAGCCACCCCTGTGTTGTGTGGCTGTGTGCTTAGGGTCATTGTCCTGTTGGAAGGTAAACCTTCACCCCGGTCCTGAGCGCTCTGGAGCAGGTTTTCATCAAGGATCTCTCTGTAGTTTGCTTCGTCAATCTTTCCCTTGATCCTGACTAGTCTCCCAGTCCCTGCCATTGAAAAACATCCCCACAGCATGATGCTGCCACCACCATGCTTCACCGTAGGGATGGTGCCAGGTTTCCTCCAGACGTGACGCTTGGCATTCAGGCCAAAGAGTTCAATCTTGGTTTCATCAGAACAGAGAATCTTGTTTTAGGTGCCTTTTGGCCGACTCCAAGCAGGCTGTCATGTGCTTTTTACTGAGGAGTGAATTCTGTCTGGCCACTCTACCATAATGGCCTGATTGGTGGAGTGCTGTAGAGATGGTTGCCCTTCTGGAAGGGTCTCCCATCTCTACAGAGGTACTCTGGTGCTCTGTAAGAGTGACCATCAGGTTCTCGGGTCCCCTTCCCGACCAAGGCCCTTCTCCCCCGATTGCTCAGTTTGGCCGGGTGGTCAGCTCTAGGAAGAGTCTTGGTGGTTGCAAACTTCTTCCATTCAAGAATGATGGAGGCCACTGTGTTCTTGGGAGCCTTCAATGCTGCAGAAATGTTTTGGTACCTTTCCCCAGATCTGTGCCTCGACATAATCCTGTCTTGGAGCTCTACGGACAATTCCTTCGTCCTCATGGCTTGATTTTTGCTCTGACATGCACTGTCAACTGTGGGACCTTATATAGACAGGTGTGTGCCTTTCCAAATCATGTCCAATCAATTAAATTTACCACAGGTGGACTCCAATCAAGTTGTATAAACATCTCAAGGATGATCAATGGAAACAGAATGCACCTGAGCTCAATTTCGAGTCTCATAGTAAAGTGTCTGAATACTTATGTAAATAAGGTATTTCAGTTTTTTTATGTTTTATGAATTTTAAAAAATAAATAAAAATAAAAATGTTTTCACTTTGTCATTATGGGGTATTGCGATATCATTATGGGTGTCACGTTCTGACCATCGTTCGTGTGTGTTTTCCTTGTTTTAGTGTTGGTCAGGACGTGAGCTGGGTGGGCATTCTATGTTACATGTCTAGTTTGTCTATTTCTATGTCTGGTCTGATATGGTTCTCAATTAGAGGCAGGTGTTAGTCATTGTCTCTGATTGGGAACCATATTTAGGTAGCCTGGGTTTCACTGTGTGTTTGTGGGTGATTGTTCCTGTCTCTGTGTTTTCACCAGACAGGGTTTTCGTTACGTTCTTTGTTTTGTAGTGTTTGTATCGATTCGTGTTTTACGTTTGTTTATTAAACATGGATCGCAATCTACACGCCGCATTTTGGTCCGACTCTCCTTCACATACAGAAAACCGTGACAATGGGGTATTGCGATATCATTATGGGGTATTGCGATATCATTATGGGGTATTGCGATATCATTATGGGGTATTGCGATATCATTATGGGGTATTGCGATATCATTATGGGGTATTGCGATATCATTATGGGGTATTGCGATATCTTTATGGGGTATTGCGATATCATTATGGGGTATTGCGGTATCATTATGGGGTATTGCGATATCTTTATGGGTTATTGCGATATCATTATGGGGTATTGTGATGTCATTATGGGGTATTGTGATGTCATTATGGGGTATTGTGATGTCATTATGGGGTATTGTGTGTACAATGATGAGGAAAATGTTTAATTTAATCCATTTGAAGTCAAAGGCTCTGAATACTTTCCGACTGTAACTGGAAACAGTCTGACATACCGCATAAGTCCTGTCATTTGTCTGTGGTCAAACCCATATTTTGTGAGAAACCAAAAGCATTTACTGACTTCCAGACAGGACAAACATCTCCCCCGAAAGGAAAACCACGCTTGAAACAGGACATACTGTATATGGCTCAATATGGAGTGGGATCAGAGTTATACCATGTTCTATAGTAGTTATTTACTGAAAAAAATGTACATACTAGGACTGTGATATGTGATTGTCCTCAAATCAAATCAAACTTTATTTGTCACATACAAGTGGAGACTCTACCGTGAAATACTTTCTTATTTCTTATAATAAAAATAAAATAAAATAAATAAATGGAGTGGTCAATGTAAATTGGTGATTTTATTAATTGTTGTTCTTATGGCTTGGGGGGTAGATGCTGTTGAGGAGCCTTTTGGTCCTAGACTTCGTGCTCTGGTAACGCAGAGAAAACCGTCTATAACTTGGGTGACTGAAATCTCAGAAACATTTTATGAGCTTTCCTCTGACACCTCCTATTATATTGGTCCTGAATGGCAGGAAGCTTGGCCCCAGTGATGTACTGGGCCGTTCGCACTACCCAGTGATGTACCACTACCCAGTGATGTACTGGGCCGTACCCACTACCCAGTGATGTACCACTACCCAGTGATGTACTGGGCCGTTCGCACTACCCAGTGATGTACTGGGCCGTTCACACTACCCAGTGATGTACCACTACCCAGTGATGTACTGGGCCGTTCACACTACCCAGTGATGTACCACTACCCAGTGATGTACCACTACCCAGTGATGTACTGGGCCGTTCACACTACCCAGTGATGTACCACTACCCAGTGATGTACCACTACCCAGTGATGTACCACTACCCAGTGATGTACCACTACCCAGTGATGTACTGGGCCGTTCGCACTACCCAGTGATGTACTGGGCCGTTCACACTACCCAGTGATGTACCACTACCCAGTGATGTACTGGGCCGTTCACACTACCCAGTGATGTACCACTACCCAGTGATGTACCACTACCCAGTGATGTACTGGGCCGTACCCACTACCCAGTGATGTAACTACCCAGTGATGTACCACTACCCAGTGATGTACCACTACCCAGTGATGTACCACTACCCAGTGATGTACCACTACCCAGTGATGTAACTACCCAGTGATGTACCACTACCCAGTGATGTGCCACTACCCAGTGATGTACCACTACCCAGTGATGTGCCACTACCCAGTGATGTACCACTACCCAGTGATGTGCCACTACCCAGTGATGTACCACTACCCAGTGATGTACCACTACCCAGTGATGTACTGGGCCGTACCCACTACCCAGTGATGTACTGGGCCGTTCGCACTACCCAGTGATGTACCACTACCCAGTGATGTACCACTACCCAGTGATGTACCACTACCCAGTGATGTGCCACTACCCAGTGATGTACCACTACCCAGTGATGTACCACTACCCAGTGATTACTGGGCCGTTCCCACTACCCAGTGATGTACCACTACCCAGTGATGTACCACTACCCAGTGATGTACTGGGCCGTTCCCACTACCCAGTGATGTACCACTACCCAGTGATGTACCACTACCCAGTGATGTACCACTACCCAGTGATGTACCACTACCCAGTGATGTACCACTACCCAGTGATGTACCACTACCCAGTGATGTACCACTACCCTCTGTAGCGCCTTACGTTCAACTTATTTTCCACCATAATTTGCAAATAAATTCATAAAAATCCTACAATGTGATTCTTTTTCTAATTTTGTCTGTCGTAGTTGAAGTGTACCTATGATGAAGATGACAGGCCTCTCTCGTCTATTTAAGTGGGAGAACTTGCACAATTGGTGGCTGACTAAATACTTTTTTGCCCCACTGTATACAGTATGAATGATCTACTAAAATTGAGACTACTGGTCTCTCTCCATTCAGTTGTATTTGATAAGAAATAGGCCTTATTCCATAGAGCTATTGGACTCACTGTACCGTACTGTTACAGTCTCTTAGTCTCTAGTGCATTATTCAAAAACCCACACCAGCAACTGAATACATTATTTGGACAAATCCAGCATCTCAATTTCTCTATTTCGGACTTAAAAACCAGCCTCTGGGAACACACAACATTCCACGACATCATCACCATTTCATGGATAAAGTGGAAGTGACTGTTTGAATTGAGATGCTCCTGTATGTGTGTTCCTCTGCATTAAAAGTGCCACTGGTAGGAGAGTTACATTTTTCACACTATTGAGCCAAACTGAGCCGTACTGTGCTAGCCTGGTTACTCATCCATCCACCTTATAGTTGCTGGGACTAGGCTAGCCTGGTTACTCATCCATCCACCTTATAGTTGCTGGGACTAGGCTAGCCTGGTTACTCATCCACCTTATAGTTGCTGGGACTAGGCTAGCCTGGTTACTCATCCACCTTATAGTTGCTGGGACTAGGCTAGCCTGGTTACTCATCCATCCACCTTATAGTTGCTGGGACTAGGCTAGCCTGGTATCTCATCCACCTTATAGTAGCTGGGACTAGGCTAGCCTGGTTACTCATCCACCTTATAGTTGCTGGGACTAGGCTAGCCTGGTTACTCATCCATCCACCTTATAGTTGCTGGGACTAGGCTAGCCTGGTTACTCATCCACCGTATAGTTGCTGGGACTAGGCTAGCCTGTTATCTTATCCACCTTATAGTTGCTGGGACTAGGCTAGCCTGGTTACTCATCCATCCACCTTATAGTTGCTGGGACTAGGCTAGCCTGGTATCTCATCCACTTTATAGTAGCTGGGACTAGGCTAGCCTGGTTACTCATCCACCTTATAGTTGCTGGGACTAGGCTAGCCTGGTTACTCATCCATCCACCTTATAGTTGCTGGGACTAGGCTAGCCTGGTTACTCATCCACCGTATAGTTGCTGGGACTAGGCTAGCCTGTTATCTTATCCACCTTACAGTTGCTGGGACTAGGCTAGCCTGGTTACTCATCCATCCACCTTATAGTTGCTGGGACTAGGCTAGCCTGGTTACTCATCCATCCACCTTATAGTTGCTGGGACTAGGCTAGCCTGGTTACTCATCCACCTTATAATTGCTGGGACTAGGCTAGCCTGGTTACTCATCCACCTTATAGTTGCTCCATTCCGTTGCTCCAGAGAGAGATCTGTCAGCGTTATAGAATATGTCAGTCTGACTCTGAGAGAAAGACAAGTTATTGTTGTGGTGACATGCTGCTGCTTGGTGTGGCTTGGTGGACAGACACACAGACAGAGGGATTTAGACTAGGCTGATGTGGCCTGGTGGACAGACACACAGACAGAGGGATTTAGACTAGGCTGATGTGGCCTGGATCAAGGCTTCTTCCAGGGTTACAGTTTTTGGCTCTCTGACTGACTACCAGCAATCTCCTGACTGTTTGAAGAGACTACCAACCAGAGAGAGAGGAGAGGTCTGGAGATACTGACTGTTTGAAGAGACTACCAGCCAGAGAGAGAGGAGAGGTCTGGAGATACTGACTGTTTGAAGAGACTACCAGCCAGAGAGAGAGGAGAGGTCTGGAGATACTGACTGTTTGAAGAGACTACCAGCCAGAGAGAGAGGTCTGGAGATACTGACTGTTTGAAGAGACTACCAGCAAGAGAGAGAGGAGAGGTCTGGAGACACTGACTGTTTGAAGAGACTACCAGCCAGAGAGAGAGGAGAGGTCTGGAGATACTGACTGTTTGAAGAGACTACCAGCCAGAGAGAGAGGAGAGGTCTGGAGGAACTGACTGTTTGAAGAGACTACCAGCCAGAGAGAGAGGAGAGGTCTGGAGATACTGACTGTTTGAAGAGACTACCAGCCAGAGAGAGAGGAGAAGTCTGGAGCTGCTGACTACCTACGTAATGTCTAGTGTACCATTGACATGGAACATTCCGGTAACTATTCACATAATTACATGTCAATACATGTGATTGACAAGCAGCTAAAAAAAAATATTGACAGCCTGTGTTCATTCACATCTGCAGTACCTGAAGAAAAATAACAGTCAATGTTGGCATTCTAGAACATACTTCAACAAAGGAAGTAACAAGGCATTCTAGAACATACTTCAACAAAGGAAGTAACAAGGCATTCTAGAACATACTTCAACAAAGGAAGTAACAAGGCATTCTAGAACATACTTCAACAAAGGAAGTAACAAGGCATTCTAGAACATACTTCAACAAAGGAAGTAACAAGGCATTCTAGAACATACTTCAACAAAGGAAGTAACAAGGCATTCTAGAACATACTTCAACAAAGGAAGTCTAAGACCAAAGGCATTCTAGAACGGTTAAGAACTTGGGCTTTAATGACAGTTTGCCCCTGAGGAATGGAGGAGGATATTTCTGTGGTTTGGTTTCGAATATGGATGCCTGCTTCTGCTGCTTCAGGGTGGAGAGACCGATGGAGAGAGGGAGAAAGAAAGACAGATGGGGGGGGGGGAGATATGGAGAGAGAGCTGTGTCGAACAAGTCTGGGTAGATGTTATTAGACCGCGAACAAGCCCCTTACAATCTGATGGGTTTTTATGGGCCAGTCTGTTCACACATACACACCCCAGTCTATAGCTGTGATACAGACTGGTATGAACGTGTGCATTTATAATATGATTCGAAGTGAATTATTTATCCTCTTTTAAATCCTCCAGTAGTTTGTAAAGCCTGCAGATGGCCTCCATGTGAAAAAGGTTCACTTGTCTGTTCAATCTGGATCTCTGTGTACCCTATTCACACGTGCTGTCTGAAAATACAACAAGATGTTTGTTTTTAAGATTTCCTTGAACATTTAAACAAATAAGAAATTGAAAAGTTGATTTCTGAAATTGTGAAATAAAAATGTATGGGCATTTATCCAACTCTTTGCAGAGATCACAGAAAATCATTATGACATCATCACTACTAGCTGACTTGCCTAGTTAAATAAAGGTTCAATTAAATATAAATGATGTTGTCTGTCCTGAAGTGATTATTTGGTTCACACGGTTGGTGATGCTTCCTGACACCTGATATTAAATCTTTGCAACACTCAGTCTGGTGACTCGGGTCATTCGAGGCTTAGGCAGGTTTCTGAAATGTCTAGTGTGGCAACTATACGTGTGTACATGGTTGTGTGTGTGTGTGTATGTAGTGATTTAGTGTCTGTTTGGGTGTGTGTGTGTGGTTGTTAATCTGATCACTGGGCTAGTCTATACAGCGGCTGTAACTACTGTCTGAAAAGGTATTTGGTTTAATATCCGCAGTTCCCATCTGTGATCTGAATATTGTAGACGTAGTATAACGTCATAACATGAAGTCCCACCCAGTCTGACATGGCTCTATGGGTTCACCTCCTACCACATGACTCTATGGGTTCACCTCCTACCAGACATGGCTCTATGGGTTCACCTCCTACCAGACATGGCTCTATGGGTTCACCTCCTACCACATGACTCTATGGGTTCACCTCCTACCAGACATGGCTCTATGGGTTCACCTCCTACCAGACATGGCTCTATGGGTTCACCTCCTACCACATGGCTCTATGGGTTCACCTCCTACCAGACATGGCTCTATGGGTTCACCTCCTACCAGATATGGCTCTATGGGTTCACCTCCTACCAGACATGGCTCTATGGGTTCACCTCCTACCACATGGCTCTATGGGTTCACCTCCTACCAGACATGGCTCTATGGGTTCACCTCCTACCAGACATGGCTCTATGGGTTCACCTCCTACCAGACATGGCTCTATGGGTTCACCTCCTACCAGACATGGCTCTATGGGTTCACCTCCTACCAGACATGGCTCTATGGGTTCACCTCCTACCAGACATGGCTCTATGGGTTCACCTCCTACCACATGGCTCTATGGGTTCACCTCCTACCAGACATGGCTCTATGGGTTCACCTCCTACCACATGGCTCTATGGGTTCACCTCCTACCAGACATGGCTCTATGGGCTCACCTCCTACCAGACATGGCTCTATGGGTTCACCTCCTACCACATGGCTCTATGGGTTCACCTCCTACCAGACATGGCTCTATGGGTTCACCTCCTACCAGACATGGCTCTATGGGTTCACCTCCTACCACATGGCTCTATGGGTTCACCTCCTACCAGACATGGCTCTATGGGTTCACCTCCTACCACATGACTCTATGGGTTCACCTCCTACCACATGGCTCTATGGGTTCACCTCCTACCACATGGCTCTATGGGTTCACCTCCTACCAGACATGGCTCTATGGGTTCACCTCCTACCACATGGCTCTATGGGTTCACCTCCTACCAGACATGGCTCTATGGGTTCACCTCCTACCAGACATGGCTCTATGGGTTCACCTCCTACCACATGGCTCTATGGGTTCACCTCCTACCAGACATGGCTCTATGGGTTAACCTCCTACCACATGACTCTATGGGTTCACCTCCTACCAGACATGACTCTATGGGTTCACCTCCTACCACATGACTCTATGGGTTCACCTCCTACCACATGACTCTATGGGTTCACCTCCTACCAGACATGACTCTATGGGTTAACCTCCTACCACATGACTCTATGGGTTCACCTCCTACCAGACATGACTCTATGGGCTCACCTCCTACCACATGACTCTATGGATTCACCTCCTACCAGACATGACTCTATGGGTTCACCTCCTACCAGACATGACTCTATGGGTTCACCTCCTACCACATGACTCTATGGATTCACCTCCTACCAGACATGACTCTATGGGTTCACCTCCTACCAGACATGGCTCTATGGGTTCACCTCCTAACACATGACTCTATGGGTTCACCTCCTACCAGACATGACTCTATAGGTTCACCTCCTACCAGACATGACTCTATGGGTTCACCTCCTACCAGACATGACTCTATGGGTTCACCTCCTACCAGACATGACTCTATGGGTTCACCTCCTACCAGACATGACTCTATGGGTTCACCTCCTACCAGACATGACTCTATAGGTTCACCTCCTACCAGACATGACTCTATGGGTTCACCTCCTACCAGACATGACTCTATGGGTTCACCTCCTACCAGACATGACTCTATGGGTTCACCTCCTACCAGACATGACTCTATAGGTTCACCTCCTACCACATGACTCTATGGGTTCACCTCCTACCACATGACTCTATGGGTTCACCTCCTACCAGACATGACTCTATGGGTTAACCTCCTACCACATGACTCTATGGGTTCACCTCCTACCAGACATGACTCTATGGGCTCACCTCCTACCACATGACTCTATGGATTCACCTCCTACCAGACATGACTCTATGGGTTCACCTCCTACCAGACATGACTCTATGGGTTCACCTCCTACCACATGACTCTATGGATTCACCTCCTACCAGACATGACTCTATGGGTTCACCTCCTACCAGACATGGCTCTATGGGTTCACCTCCTAACACATGACTCTATGGGTTCACCTCCTACCAGACATGACTCTATAGGTTCACCTCCTACCAGACATGACTCTATGGGTTCACCTCCTACCAGACATGACTCTATGGGTTCACCTCCTACCAGACATGACTCTATGGGTTCACCTCCTACCAGACATGACTCTATGGGTTCACCTCCTACCAGACATGACTCTATGGGTTCACCTCCTACCAGACATGACTCTATGGGTTCACCTCCTACCAGACATGACTCTATGGGTTCACCTCCTACCAGACATGACTCTATGGGTTCACCTCCTACCAGACATGACTCTATGGGTTCACCTCCAACCACATGACTCTATGGGTTCACCTCCTACCAGACATGGCTCTATGGGTTCACCTCCTACCAGACATGACTCTATGGGTTCACCTCCTACCAGACATGACTCTATGGGTTCACCTCCTACCAGACATGACTCTATGGGTTCACCTCCTACCAGACATGACTCTATGGGTTCACCTCCAACCACATGACTCTATGGGTTCACCTCCTACCAGACATGACTCTATGGGTTCACCTCCTACCACATGACTCTATGGGTTCACCTCCTACCAGACATGGCTCTATGGGTTCACCTCCTACCAGACATGACTCTATGGGTTCACCTCCTACCACATGACTCTATGGGTTCACCTCCTACCAGACATGGCTCTATGGGTTCACCTCCTACCACATGACTCTATGGGTTCACCTCCTACCACATGGCTCTATGGGTTCACCTCCTACCACATGACTCTATGGGTTCACCTCCTACCAGACATGGCTCTATGGGTTCACCTCCTACCAGACATGACTCTATGGGTTCACCTCCTACCAGACATGACTCTATGGGTTCACCTCCTACCACATGACTCTATGGGTTCACCTCCTACCAGACATGGCTCTATGGGTTCACCTCCTACCACATGACTCTATGGGTTCACCTCCTACCAGACATGGCTCTATGGGTTCACCTCCTACCAGACATGACTCTATGAGTTCATCTCCTACCAAACATGACTCTATGGGTTCACCTCCTACCAGACATGACTCTATGGGTTCACCTACCACATGACTCTATGGCTTCACCTCCTACCAGACATGACTCTATGGGTTCACATCCTAGCAGACATGACTCTATGGGTTCACCTCCTACCAGACATGACTCTATGGGTTCACCTCCTACCACATGACTCTATGGGTTCACCTCCTACCATACATGACTATGGGTTCACCTCCTACCAGACATGACTCTATGGGTTCACCTCCTACCAGACATGACTCTATGGGTTCACCTCCTACCAGACATGACTCTATGGGTTCACCTCCTACCACATGACTCTATGGGTTCACCTCCTACCAGACATGACTCTATGGGTTCACCTCCTACCAGACATGACTCTATGGGTTCACCTCCTACCAGACATGACTCTATGGGTTCACCTCCTACCAGACATGGCTCTATGGGTTCACCTCCTACCAGACATGACTCTATGAGTTCATCTCCTACCAAACATGACTCTATGGGTTCACCTCCTACCAGACATGACTCTATGGGTTCACCTACCACATGACTCTATGGCTTCACCTCCTACCAGACATGACTCTATGGGTTCACATCCTAGCAGACATGACTCTATGGGTTCACCTCCTACCAGACATGACTCTATGGGTTCACCTCCTACCACATGACTCTATGGGTTCACCTCCTACCATACATGACTATGGGTTCACCTCCTACCAGACATGACTCTATGGGTTCACCTCCTACCAGACATGACTCTATGGGTTCACCTCCTACCAGACATGACTCTATGGGTTCACCTCCTACCACATGACTCTATGGGTTCACCTCCTACCAGACATGACTCTATGGGTTCACCTCCTACCAGACATGACTCTATGGGTTCACCTCCTACCAGACATGACTCTATGGGTTCACCTCCTACCAGACATGACTCTATGGGTTCACCTCCTACCAGACATGACTCTATGGGTTCACCTCCTACCAGACATGACTCTATGGGTTCACCTCCTACCAGACATGACTCTATGGGTTCACCTCCTACCAGACATGACTCTATGGGTTCACCTCCTACCAGACATGACTCTATGGGTTCACCTCCTACCAGACATGACTCTATGGGTTCACCTCCTACCAGACATGACTCTATGGGTTCACCTCCTACCAGACATGACTCTATGGGTTCACCTCCTACCAGACATGACTCTATGGGTTCACCTCCTACCACATGACTCTATGGGTTCACCTCCTACCACATGACTCTATGGGTTCACCTCCTACCAGACATGACTCTATGGGTTCACCTCCTACCACATGACTCTATGGGTTCACCTCCTACCAGACATGACTCTATGGGTTCACCTCCTACCAGACATGACTCTATGGGTTCACCTCCTACCAGACATGACTCTATGGGTTCACCTCCTACCAGACATGACTCTATGGGTTCACCTCCTACCAGACATGACTCTATGGGTTCACCTCCTACCAGACATGACTCTATGGGTTCACCTCCTACCAGACATGACTCTATGGGTTCACCTCCTACCACATGACTCTATGGGTTCACCTCCTACCAGACATGACTCTATGGGTTCACCTCCTACCAGACATGACTCTATGGGTTCACCTCCTACCAGACATGACTCTATGGGTTCACCTCCTACCAGACATGACTCTATGGGTTCACCTCCTACCAGACATGACTCTATGGGTTCACCTCCTACCACATGACTCTATGGGTTCACCTCCTACCACATGACTCTATGGGTTCACCTCCTACCAGACATGACTCTATGGGTTCACCTCCTACCAGACATGACTCTATGGGTTCACCTCCAACCACATGACTCTATGGGTTCACCTCCTACCAGACATGACTCTATGGGTTCACCTCCTACCAGACATGACTCTATGGGTTCACCTCCTACCAGACATGACTCTATGGGTTCACCTCCTACCAGACATGACTCTATGGGTTCACCTCCTACCAGACATGACTCTATGGGTTCACCTCCTACCAGACATGACTCTATGGGTTCACCTCCTACCAGACATGACTCTATGGGTTCACCTCCTACCAGACATGACTCTATGGGTTCACCTCCTACCAGACATGACTCTATGGGTTCACCTCCTACCAGACATGACTCTATGGGTTCACCTCCAACCACATGACTCTATGGGTTCACCTCCTACCATACATGACTATGGGTTCACCTCCTACCAGACATGACTCTATGGGTTCACCTCCTACCACATGACTCTATGGGTTCACCTCCTACCAGACATGACTCTATGGGTTCACCTCCTACCAGACATGACTCTATGGGTTCACCTCCTACCAGACATGACTCTATGGGTTCACCTCCTACCAGACATGACTCTATGGGTTCACCTCCTACCATACATGACTATGGGTTCACCTCCTACCAGACATGACTCTATGGGTTCACCTCCTACCACATGGCTCTATGGGTTCACCTCCTACCAGACATGACTCTATGGGTTCACCTCCTACCAGACATGACTCTATGGGTTCATCTCCTACCAAACATGACTCTATGGGTTCACCTCCTACCAGACATGACTCTATGGGTTCACCTCCTACCAGACATGCCTCTATGGGTTCACCTCCTACCAGACATGACTCTATGGGTTCACCTCCTACCACATGACTCTATGGGTTCACCTCCTACCATACATGACTCTATGGGTTCACCTCCTACCAGACATGACTCTATGGGTTCACCTCCTACCACATGACTCTATGGGTTCACCTCCTACCACATGACTCTATGGGTTCACCTCCTACCAGACATGACTCTATGGGTTCACCTCCTACCAGACATGACTCTATGGGTTCACCTCCAACCACATGACTCTATGGGTTCACCTCCTACCAGACATGACTCTATG
This sequence comes from Oncorhynchus mykiss, assembly GCF_013265735.2. NCBI lineage: Eukaryota > Metazoa > Chordata > Actinopteri > Salmoniformes > Salmonidae > Oncorhynchus > Oncorhynchus mykiss. Next base: position 85,568,616 of record NC_048571.1, read on the forward strand.
GGTTCACCTCCTACCAGACATGACTCTATGGGTTCACCTCCTACCAGACATGACTCTATGGGTTCACCTCCTACCAGACATGACTCTATGGGTTCACCTCCTACCAGACATGACTCTATGGGTTCACCTCCTACCAGACATGACTCTATGGGTTCACCTCCTACCAGACATGACTCTATGGGTTCACCTCCTACCAGACATGACTCTATGGGTTCACCTCCTACCAGACATGACTCTATGGGTTCACCTCCTACCAGACATGACTCTATGGGTTCACCTCCAACCACATGACTCTATGGGTTCACCTCCTACCATACATGACTATGGGTTCACCTCCTACCAGACATGACTCTATGGGTTCACCTCCTACCACATGACTCTATGGGTTCACCTCCTACCAGACATGACTCTATGGGTTCACCTCCTACCAGACATGACTCTATGGGTTCACCTCCTACCAGACATGACTCTATGGGTTCACCTCCTACCAGACATGACTCTATGGGTTCACCTCCTACCATACATGACTATGGGTTCACCTCCTACCAGACATGACTCTATGGGTTCACCTCCTACCACATGGCTCTATGGGTTCACCTCCTACCAGACATGACTCTATGGGTTCACCTCCTACCAGACATGACTCTATGGGTTCATCTCCTACCAAACATGACTCTATGGGTTCACCTCCTACCAGACATGACTCTATGGGTTCACCTCCTACCAGACATGCCTCTATGGGTTCACCTCCTACCAGACATGACTCTATGGGTTCACCTCCTACCACATGACTCTATGGGTTCACCTCCTACCATACATGACTCTATGGGTTCACCTCCTACCAGACATGACTCTATGGGTTCACCTCCTACCACATGACTCTATGGGTTCACCTCCTACCAGACATGACTCTATGGGTTCACCTCCTACCAGACATGACTCTATGGGTTCACCTCCTACCAGACATGACTCTATGGGTTCACCTCCTACCAGACATGACTCTATGGGTTCACCTCCTACCAGACATGACTCTATGGGTTCACCTCCTACCAGACATGGCTCTATGGGTTCACCTCCTACCAGACATGACTCTATGGGTTCACCTCCTACCAGACATGACTCTATGGGTTCACCTCCTACCAGACATGACTCTATGGGTTCACCTCCTACCAGACATGACTCTATGGGTTCACCTCCTACCAGACATGACTCTATGGGTTCACCTCCTACCAGACATGACTCTATGGGTTCACCTCCTACCAGACATGACTCTATGGTTTCACCTCCTACCAGACATGACTCTATGGGTTCACCTCCTACCAGACATGACTCTATGGGTTCACCTCCTACCAGACATGACTCTATGGGTTCACCTCCTACCAGACATGACTCTATGGGTTCACCTCCTACCAGACATGACTCTATGGGTTCACCTCCTACCCGACATGACTCTATGGGTTCACCTCCTACCCGACATGACTCTATGGGTTCACCTCCTACCAGACATGACTCTATGGGTTCACCTCCTAACAGACATGACTCTATGGGTTCACCTCCTACCAGACATGATTGTATGGGTTCACCTCCTACCAGACATGACTCTATGGGTTCACCTCCTACCAGACATGACTCTATGGGTTCACCTCCTACCAGACATGACTCTATGGGTTCACCTCCTACCAGACATGACTCTATGGGTTCACCTCCTACCACATGACTCTATGGGTTCACCTCCTACCACATGACTCTATGGGTTCACCTCCTACCAGACATGACTCTATGGGTTCACCTCCTACCACATGACTCTATGGGTTCACCTCCTACCAGACATGACTCTATGGGTTCACCTCCTACCAGACATGACTCTATGGGTTCACCTCCTACCAGACATGACTCTATGGGTTCACCTCCTACCAGACATGACTCTATGGGTTCACCTCCTACCAGACATGACTCTATGGGTTCACCTCCTACCAGACATGACTCTATGGGTTCACCTCCTACCAGACATGACTCTATGGGTTCACCTCCTACCACATGACTCTATGGGTTCACCTCCTACCAGACATGACTCTATGGGTTCACCTCCTACCAGACATGACTCTATGGGTTCACCTCCTACCAGACATGACTCTATGGGTTCACCTCCTACCAGACATGACTCTATGGGTTCACCTCCTACCAGACATGACTCTATGGGTTCACCTCCTACCACATGACTCTATGGGTTCACCTCCTACCACATGACTCTATGGGTTCACCTCCTACCAGACATGACTCTATGGGTTCACCTCCTACCAGACATGACTCTATGGGTTCACCTCCAACCACATGACTCTATGGGTTCACCTCCTACCAGACATGACTCTATGGGTTCACCTCCTACCAGACATGACTCTATGGGTTCACCTCCTACCAGACATGACTCTATGGGTTCACCTCCTACCAGACATGACTCTATGGGTTCACCTCCTACCAGACATGACTCTATGGGTTCACCTCCTACCAGACATGACTCTATGGGTTCACCTCCTACCAGACATGACTCTATGGGTTCACCTCCTACCAGACATGACTCTATGGGTTCACCTCCTACCAGACATGACTCTATGGGTTCACCTCCTACCAGACATGACTCTATGGGTTCACCTCCAACCACATGACTCTATGGGTTCACCTCCTACCATACATGACTATGGGTTCACCTCCTACCAGACATGACTCTATGGGTTCACCTCCTACCACATGACTCTATGGGTTCACCTCCTACCAGACATGACTCTATGGGTTCACCTCCTACCAGACATGACTCTATGGGTTCACCTCCTACCAGACATGACTCTATGGGTTCACCTCCTACCAGACATGACTCTATGGGTTCACCTCCTACCATACATGACTATGGGTTCACCTCCTACCAGACATGACTCTATGGGTTCACCTCCTACCACATGGCTCTATGGGTTCACCTCCTACCAGACATGACTCTATGGGTTCACCTCCTACCAGACATGACTCTATGGGTTCATCTCCTACCAAACATGACTCTATGGGTTCACCTCCTACCAGACATGACTCTATGGGTTCACCTCCTACCAGACATGCCTCTATGGGTTCACCTCCTACCAGACATGACTCTATGGGTTCACCTCCTACCACATGACTCTATGGGTTCACCTCCTACCATACATGACTCTATGGGTTCACCTCCTACCAGACATGACTCTATGGGTTCACCTCCTACCACATGACTCTATGGGTTCACCTCCTACCAGACATGACTCTATGGGTTCACCTCCTACCAGACATGACTCTATGGGTTCACCTCCTACCAGACATGACTCTATGGGTTCACCTCCTACCAGACATGACTCTATGGGTTCACCTCCTACCAGACATGACTCTATGGGTTCACCTCCTACCAGACATGGCTCTATGGGTTCACCTCCTACCAGACATGACTCTATGGGTTCACCTCCTACCAGACATGACTCTATGGGTTCACCTCCTACCAGACATGACTCTATGGGTTCACCTCCTACCAGACATGACTCTATGGGTTCACCTCCTACCAGACATGACTCTATGGGTTCACCTCCTACCAGACATGACTCTATGGGTTCACCTCCTACCAGACATGACTCTATGGTTTCACCTCCTACCAGACATGACTCTATGGGTTCACCTCCTACCAGACATGACTCTATGGGTTCACCTCCTACCAGACATGACTCTATGGGTTCACCTCCTACCAGACATGACTCTATGGGTTCACCTCCTACCAGACATGACTCTATGGGTTCACCTCCTACCCGACATGACTCTATGGGTTCACCTCCTACCCGACATGACTCTATGGGTTCACCTCCTACCAGACATGACTCTATGGGTTCACCTCCTAACAGACATGACTCTATGGGTTCACCTCCTACCAGACATGACTCTATGGGTTCACCTCCTACCAGACATGACTCTATGGGTTCACCTCCTACCAGACATGATTGTATTCTCATTTCATAGATGGCACATTTAAAGTGTTCCTGTTTTATTCCTGTCACATGAACTAAGAAACTATATTCCTCTTGTTTACACCTCTCCCATGAACAGAACATTATGGACTGTAAGCCTACAGGACTAAAATAATCTCCATTGAAAGGTTTTTTTTTTTTAAAGTCCAGGACTAGTCTTAATCTGGGTCCTTGAAACTAGCGCAATAAAGTGGAGTTTATACAGGCATATAAACATGTGTTCACATCTGTTTCCATATTTATCGAGAATGGAATGTCTCATTTAGAATCTTGTTCCATGATTCCGTTCGTGGACCGACATTCTGAGGCTTAATTCTGACCGTTCTGTTTTAGCTTGTCATCGCAACGAGCTCATGGTGGTTCAAGTCAAGAATCGATTTCATTCTCTCTCGCGACAAACAAAAGGAAAATAAACAAGGCAAATTAACAATCAGAAATGAACAATAAACATTACACTCACGTGCTTTAAAATAATATAGACATTTCAAACGTTATATTATTGGCTATGTACGGCGTTGTAACAATGTGCAAAGTATGATAGGAAAGATACACTATATATACAAAAGTATGTGGACACCCCTTCAAATTAGTGGATTCAGCTATTTCACCCACACCTGTTGCTTACACGTGTATAAAATTGAGCACACAGCCATGCAATCTCCATAGACAAACGTTGGCAGTAGAATGACCTTACTGAAGAGCTCAGTGACTTTCAACGTGGCACCGTCATAGGATGCCACCTTTCCAACAAGTCAGTTCATCACATTTTTGCCCTGCTATAGCTGCCCGTGTCAACTGTACGTGCCTTTATTGTGAAATGGAAACGTCTAGGAGCAACAACGGCTCACCTACGAAATGGTAGGCCACACCAGCTCACAGTACGGGACCGCTGAGTGCTGAAGTGCATAACGCTTAAAAATCGTCTGTCCTCGGTTGCAACACTCACTACTGAGTTCCAAACTGCCTCTGGAAGCAACGTCAGCACAATAACTGTTCGTCGGGAGCTTCATGAAATGGGTTTCCATGGCCGAGCAGCCGCACACAAGCCTAAGATCACCAGCGCTACAGCATACAATGGCATTCTAGATGATTCTGTGCTTCCAAACTTTCCAACAGTTTGGTGAATGTCACACCCTGATCTGTTTCACCTCTTTGTGCTTGTCTCCACCCCCCTCCAGGTGTTGCCCATCTTCCTCATTATCCCCAGTGTATTTATACCTGTGTTCTCTGTTTGTCTGTTGCCAGTTTGTTTTGTTTGTCAAGCCTACCAGCATTTTCCCCTTGCTCCTGTCTTTTTCTAGTTCCTGTTTTCTTGTTTTCCCGGATTACTGACCTCTGCCTGCCTTGACCCGGAGCCTGTCTGCCGTTCTGTACCTTATGGACTCTGATCTGGATTACTGACCTCTGCCTGCCCTGACCCGGAGCCTGTCTGCTGTTCTGTACCTTATGGACTCTGATCTGGATTACTGACCTCTGCCTGCCCTGACCCGGAGACTGTCTGCCGTTCTGTACCTTATGGACTCTGATCTGGATTACTGACCTCTGCCTGCCCTGACCCGGAGACTATACAGGCTTCACATGAAGAGTTACCTGTATTGCGGGACTAGTGGTCATTTCGTGGCCACCTGTCCACTAAAATAACAGGCTCACCGGTAGGAGCGAGTATTCTGGTGGGACATACGGATAACTTTCCTGCTCCCCTTTTCATTCATATTGCTGTGTGGGAACCAGTTCATCTCTCTATGTCAAGCTGGAGGTGCGCTGTCACGCCACTACAACCCCAGAACCGAGATCATCCTTCCCGTCGTACCTAGAAGAGAGCCGGGTCGGTACCACCTCCAGGTATAGACGACGAACAGACCGCAACTGGACCCCGGCCCGGTATCGTCTCCGGGTATCGTTGTCCACCCGAGATCTGCCCCTCCGGGTGGAGTCCCGCAAAATTTCCCCCCGGGTTTATCGGCCCTTTCCCAAGATCATTAGCCCCTCTGCTGTTCGTCTTCGGTTGCCCTCCGTATACATCCCACTTATCTAGGATCAAACCCATGTCTCACAGTCCTTTGTTTCCATTTTGAGACTAAATTTAAAAATGCAAATAAGCCAATAGGCAGAGGAGTAGCCTACGTTGTCTAATTATCTGTATGGTACTAATAATGACTTTTATTTTGTAAAGTGGTTTCTTGCATCACACAACACAATTACAATGCAATTTACGGTCCCCTATTTGGCCCGTGGTGTTACAGGCAATGTAAAACATCATTAATTAATGTCAAGCCCTTTTATAATGTAAAAACATATGAACTGAACATCACATGTGACTGTAGGCTATATCATAGAAATCAACAGCTATTTCCATGTGGTAATGTTATGGGATTTGCTCCATTGGTTTTGTTGGTAGACCTACATCATGCACCAATAGCCACAATAGCCTATTGGCTACTATTCTAAAACTGTAAAGGTACAGCCTCAGTGTTCACTGGAAAAGCCGGAAGTTGTACAAAATTCTCACAACGATCAAGTTTCCGCTCATAAGACCTCAAATTTGCTCAGTGCCTCCAAACATTGAAGGGAACATTGGTCAGAACATTGGGCAGGAGGTTAGGAAGTGCATCTCAGTTTCCTCCTCATTTTGTGGGCAGTGTGCACATGGTCTGTCTTCTCTTGAGAGCCAGGTCTGCCTACAGAGGCCTTTCTCAATAGCAAGGCTATGCTCACTGAGTCTGAACATAGTCAAAGCTTTCCTTAAGTTTGGGTCATTCACAGTGGTCAGGTATTCTGCCACTGTGTACTCTCTGTTTAGTGCCAAATAGCATTCAGGTTTAATCAGTTTTTTTGTTAATTCTTTCCAATGTGTCAAGTAATTATCTTTTTGTTTTCTCATGATTTGGTTGGGTCTAATTGTGTTGCTGTCCTGAGGCTCTGTGGGGCGTGTTTGTGTTTGTGAACAGAGCCCCATGACCAGCTTGCTTAGGGGACTCTTCTCCAGGTTCATCTCTCTGTATGTGATGACTTTGTTGAGGAAGGTTTGGGAATCGCTTCCTTTTAGGTGGTTGTAGAATTTAATGGCTCTTTCCTGGATTTTGATAATTAGTGGGATTCTCCTCTGCAGGCATTATTTGGTGTTCTACGTTGTACATAGAGGATGTTTTAGCAGAATTCTGCATGCAGAGTCTCAATTTGGTGTTTGTCCCATTTTGTGAATTATTGGTTGGTGAGCGGACCTCAGACCTCACAACCATAGTGGGCAATGGGTTCAGCGATGTGAGAGACTGATCGATAACTACAGGAAGTGTTTGGTTGGAGTCATTGCAGCTAAAGGTGGCACAACCAGTTATTGAGTATAAAGGGGCAATTACTTTTTCACACAGGGGCACTGGGTGTTGCATAACATTGTTTATGAAATTATTGTGTTATTTATTCAGGTTCCGTTGATCTAATATTATGTTTTGGTTGAAGAACTGACAACATTGGCAGGGTAGCCTAGTGGTTAGACCGTTGGACTAGTAACCGTAAAGGTTGCTGGATCAAATCCCGAAGCTGACAAGGTAAAAATCTGTCGTTCTGCCCCTGAACCCACTGTTCCTAGGCCGTCATTGTAAATAATAATTTGTTCTTAACTGACTTGCCAAGTTAAATAAAGGTTAAATAAAAAGTAAAATATGCACAAATAGAGACATTTAGAGAGAGGGAGGAAATGTTTCTCTGTTGAGATTAGTTCCTTATTTATTTCTAACCAAAATGTAAAATGTTTTGATTAATTGAATAGAGTGAGCTGATCTATACCAAAGTAGCATACACCCCGAGTCTCTTCCCTGTTTCACACCTGGTAGTTTAGTGGATGGGACTACCAGCTCTCTGTAACCTAGAGGGCAACCAGTGGGTCCGTCTCCTCTATACCACCCACCTGGTAGTGTGGTGGATGGGACTACCAGCTCTCTGTAACCTAGAGGGCAACCAGTGGGTCCGTCTCCTCTATACCACCCACCTGGTAGTGTGGTGGATGGGACTACCAGCTCTCTGTAACCTAGAGGACAACCAGTGGGTCCGTCTCCTCTATACCACACACCTGGTAGTGTGGTGGATGGGACTACCAGCTCTCTGTAACCTAGAGGGCAACCAGTGGGTCCGTCTCCTCTATACCACCCACCTGGTAGTGTGGTGGATGGGACTACCAGCTCTCTGTAACCTAGAGGGCAACCAGTGGGTCCATCTCCTCTATACCACCCACCTGGTAGTGTGGTGGATGAGACTACCAGCTCTCTGTAACCTAGAGGGCAACCAGTGGGTCCGTCTCCTCTATACCACCCACCTGGTAGTGTGGTGGATGGGACTACCAGCTCTCTGTAACCCAGAGGGCAACCAGTGGTTCCATCTCCTCTATACCACCCACCTGGTAGTGTGGTGGATGGGACTACCAGCTCTCTGTAACCTAGAGGGCAACCAGTGGTTCCATCTCCTCTATACCACCCACCTGGTAGTGTGGTGGATGGGACTACCAGCTCTCTGTAACCTAGAGGGCAACCAGTGGGTCCATCTCCTCTATACCACCCACCTGGTAGTGTGGTGGATGGGACTACCAGCTCTCTGTAACCTAGAGGACAACCAGTGGGTCCATCTCCTCTATACCACCCACCTGGTAGTGTGGTGGATGGGACTACCAGCTCTCTGTAACCTAGAGGGCAACTAGTGGGTCAGTCTCCTCTATACCACCCACCTGGTAGTGTGGTGGATGGGACTACCAGCTCTCTGTAACCTAGAGGGCAACCAGTGGGTCCATCTCCTCTATACCATCCACCTGGTAGTGTGGTGGATGGGACTACCAGCTCTCTGTAACCTAGAGGGCAACCAGTGGGTCCATCTCCTCTATACCACCCACCTGGTAGCGTGGTGGATGGGACTACCAGCTCTCTGTAACCTAGAGGGCAACCAGTGGTTCCATCTCCTCTATACCATGTTTCACACCTGGTAGTTTGGTGGATGGGACTACCAGCTCTCTGTAACCTAGAGGGCAACCAGTGGGTCCGTCTCCTCTATACCACACACCTGGTAGTGTGGTGGATGGTACTACCAGCTCTCTGTAACCTAGAGGGCAACCAGTGGGTCCGTCTCCTCTATACCACACACCTGGTAGTGTGGTGGATGGGACTACCAGCTCTCTGTAACCAGTGGGTCCATCTCCTCTATACCATGTTTCTTGTAGGAAACAATGTCTGTATTTCTGATTTCTTTGATGACGTCTTTGTTCCAGCTCTTTAGGCCAAAGGCAGGTGACCTCAGACTTTGTATATTCCAGGATGATATAGTAAAAGCTTTCTCTCTCTCTGTCTGTTAGGATGCGGTACGGAGTTTGAGGCCAGTGAATGAGGTTTCTCTGTCCATCTCCAGGTGAGTGTGTGGGTGTGTGTGTGTGTGTGTGCGCGGGTGTGTGTGTTTGTGTGTGTGTGTGTGTGTGTGTGTGCGGTTGTGTGTAACCAGGTCTCTGTCTATCCATCTCCAGTCGGACAGACACCGGTGTCCACGCCCTTGGAAACTCCGCCCACTTCGACCTCCAGCGGCAGAACGGCAAGCCCCCATTTGCTGAGGAGGTCCTGGTTGACGCCCTCAACTTCCACCTGAGACCAGAGCCAATCAGGTGAGAGCACCTTTCCTTATTTGGTCTTTATTTAATTGAAACTGTGGAAGAGTCAAATAATATGTCTGGGACAGGTAGCACGTCTGGTCAGGTCAGGATTCCATAGCCGCAGGCAGAACAGTTGAAACTGGAGCAGCAGCATGGCCAGGTGGACTGGGGACAGCAAGGAGTCATCATGCCAGGTAGTCCTGAGGCATGGTCCTAAGGCTCAGGTCCTCCGAAAGAGAGAAAGAGAGAATTAGAGAGAGCATACTTAAATTCACACAGGACACCAGATAAGACAGGAGAAGTACTCCAGATATGACAAACTGACCCTAGCCCCCCCGACACATAAACTACTGCAGCATAAATACTGGAGGCTGAGACAGGAGGAGTCAGGAGACACTTTGGCCCCATCCGATGATACCCCCGGACAGGGCCAAACAGGAAGGATATAACCCCACCCACTTTGCCAAAGCACAGCCCCCACACCACTAGAGGGATATCTTCAACTACCAACTTACCATCCTGAGACAAGGCCGAGTATAGCCCACAAAGATCTCCGCCACGGCACAACCCAAGGGGGGGCGCCAACCCAGACAGGAAGATCACATCAGTGACTCAACCCACTCAAGTGACGCACCCGTCCTAGGGACGGCATGGAAGAGCACCAGTAAGCCAGTGACTCAGCCCCTGTAATAGGGTTAGAGGCCGAGAATCCCAGTGGAAAGAGGGGAACCGGCCAGGCAGAGACAGCAAGGGTGGTTCGTTGCTCCAGAGCCTTTCCGTTCACCTTCACACTCCTGGGCCAGACTACACTCAATCATATGACCCACTGAAGAGATGAGTCTTCAGTAAAGACTTAAATGTTGAGACCGAGTTTGCGTCTCTCACATGGGTAGGCAGACCGTTCCATAAAAATGGAGCTCTATAGGAGAAAGCCCTGCCTCCAGCTGTTTGCTTAGAAATTCTGGGGACAATTAGGAGGCCTGCGTCTTGTGACCGTAGCGTACGTGTAGGTATGTACGGCAGGACCAGATCAGAGAGATAGGTAGGAGCAAGCCCATGTAATGCTTTGTAGGTTAGCAGTAAAACCTTGAAATCAGCTCTTGCCTTAACTGGAAGCCAGTGTAGGGAGGCTAGCACAGGAGTAATATGATCACATTTTTTTGGTTCTAGTCAGGATTCTAGCAGCCATATTTAGCACTAACTGAAGTTTATTTTGTGCTTTATCCGGGTAGCCGGAAAGTAGAGCCGGAAAGTAGATCTAAACCAGGCCAGAACTTGTCTGTGTAGACCAATTTGGGTAATGGATGTAATGTAATGTATGGAAAAATGTAATGGAAAATCTAATCAAAAACTTCATGAGAGCCCATGAGATCATGTTGAGCAACATTTCTATAGGTTATGCAATTGAGGGCAAAAACAGAGTGATGGCCTCTACTAAAAATTGGAGTATCCCATCAGCTTTCTATAGGCTAGGCCTACTATATTTATTTCTCAACTTTCCTAAATTAGCTTATAATGTGAAAAAAATAACC